>NC_056459.1:20246857-20481857 GCF_018296145.1 Oncorhynchus tshawytscha
ATCAAAAGGTCCTGCAATCACAGGCAGTATTTGACTATCACCACTGTATTTCAATGAATTCTCAAAACACACGGCAACAGTCTTTCTTTTGTGATGCCAAACTCCTCTGAAACAGGAGTCCTTTTCAGCTACAAATGCCGATAAGTGATCATTTTAGTTCACACTATTACAGTTGTGAGACCCACATGAATTCAATGTATTGACAGAAGTTTCAATATCTAAAATTAGACATAATCAGAAGGGAAGACAAACATATTTCTGTTCTATATGTATGGTGTCCAAATTAGGACAATCTTAGCAGGAGTCTTTTATATGGATACCATATTCATGGACAGAATCCACCCTTTTCAGTGGCTTTTTAAGTTCTTTGGGTAAATATCATTTTTGGGGAGCATGCTTGTTTTCCTGTATTAGCTAGGTCAGTGGAATTAAATTGTGAGAAACCCATAAACTTTCATTCAGGCCATTTGACATGCGGCTAACCATTATGCCTCATTTCTTCTTTCCACCGACAGGTAATTCAGATTAACTTTGAGGAGTTTGACCTGGAGATTGCCTACGACACGCTAACCATCGGTGACGGAGGGGAAGTGGGTGACCCCAAGACAATACTCCAAGTGTGAGTGGCTCAGCACTTTACTGTATCTATATTACTGTGTGTTTCACAGGCTGGAACAAAATACATGGAATGGTATCGAACACATCCAACACATGGTTTCCATGTGTTTCATAGGATTCCATTCACTTCATTACAACCATTATTATGAGCCGTCCTCCCCTCACCAGCCTCCTGTGGTGGGTTTTATGTCATCTGTATGCAAATGGTATTGACTGTTAAGCCAGTTAACTACTGTATGGAGTTCATCAAAAGTTCAGGTGGAGAAGCTATCAATGGTCTTTGTGATTCTATATCCGTAACATAGACTATACTATTGTTGAATGTACTGTATTCCCTGCACCGCATATGAGACTATCAAGGCACAAGGCAAGACCCATATGCAGACACAGGAGGCAGATGGTTGGACTCTTACAATGTTTATTAATCCAAAGGGGTAGGCAAGAGAATGGTCGTGGACAGGCAAAAAGGTCGAAACCAGATCAGAGTCCAGGAGGTACAGAGTGGTAGACAGGCTCATGGTCAAGGCAGGCAGAATGGTCAGGCAGGCGGGTACAGAGTCCAGAAACAGGCAACGGTCAAAACCGGGAGCACTAGAAAAAGGAGAATGCAAAAAGCAGAAGAACGGAAAAAACACGGGTTGACTTGGAAACATACAAGACACAGAGAGACAGGAAACGCAGGGATAAATACACTGGGGGAAATAAGCGACACCTGGAGGGGATGGAGACAATCACAAGGACAGGTGAAACAGATCAGGGCATGACAGAGACACTTAGTGGTAGTGTGCATGCTAACATTCATCTTCAAAGCTAGTGTAGTCCCCCATAACATTGACTCGATTTTAAAGATTGTCCATCAATGTGCCAGTACCGTGTTACAATCAGGGGGATAGTGTGTGTTGTTATCAATGTAACAGTCCCATGTTGCAGTGTGATAGTATAGTACGTGTCAGGGACGGACTGGGACCAGAAGTCGGCCCAGACATTTCTAACACACCGGCCCATTATTTTTTCTCTATTATACAAATACTGATACTTTGGCGTAAAAAAAAACACAATTTGGACAGGCCCATTTGGCTAAAGATGGACCAGCCATTGTGACATTTACCAGAACTGCCTAATAGCCAGTCCGTTTCTGGTATGTGTTGTTATAAATGCTATATTACAGTCAGGTTAATACTTTATTGTCCATGTTCCAGTATCCATGTTACAGTCAGGTTAATAGTTTATTGTCCATGTTCCGGTATCCCATGTTACAGTCAGGTTAATAGTTTATTGTCCATGTTCCAGCATCCATGTTACAGTCAGGTTAATAGTTTATTGTCCATGTTCCAGTATCCATGTTACAGTCAGGTTAAACGTATATTGTCATCCTCCCCCCAGTCTCTCAGGTAGCTTCGTCCCTGACCTCATAGTCAGCATGACCCATCAGATGTGGCTTCACCTCCAGTCAGACGAGAGCGTGGGCTCCATTGGCTTCAAGATCAACTTTAAAGGTACGTAGTGTGTGCGTGTGTGCGCGCGTGTGTGTGTGTGTGAATGAGGTCATGCGCTCCTATATTCTTCTATGTGTGTATCCAAGTCCATAGGTAGGTGCATGATCAAGTGTTCCTGTATGTCCATGCATACATGCATGCGTGTCTCTGTGAAGGTGTGTGTGAGCGTGTGTGTGTGTGTGTTCCAAACTCTAGCAGCTAGCTACTAAAGCTGTGTTTTGCTTTGCATTGGCCTTGAGTCTTTTTATTTTTTTATTTAGGTATGTCAATTAAGAACTAATTCTTATTTACAATGACTGCCTACCTGGGAACAGTGGGTTAACTGCCTTGTTCAGGGGCAGAACAACAGATTTGTACCTTGTCAGCTCGGGATTTGATCCAGCAACATTTCGGTTACTGGCCCAACGCTCTAACCACTAGGCTACCTGCCGCCTCAAAAGTATCAGTTAGACAGCTGAGGCCGATAGAGCCAGAGGGACTGTCACTAGCCAGTGAGATTAGAGATGGACAGACTGTCAGTACAGCCAGTGAGATGATAGATAGACAGACAGACTGTCACTAAGCCAGTGAGATGAGAGATGGACAGACAGACTGTCACTAAGCCAGTCAGATGAGAGATGGACAGACAGACTGTCACTAAGCCAGTCAGATGAGAGATGGACAGACAGACTGTCACTAAGCCAGTCAGATGAGAGATGGACAGACAGACTGTCACTAAGCCAGTCAGATGAGAGATGGACAGACAGACTGTCACTAAGCCAGTCAGATGAGAGATGGACAGACAGACTGTCACTAAGCCAGTCAGATGAGAGATGGACAGATGTACCAACTTGTCAAATGGCTGATTTACTTGCCTAACTCACTTCCCTCCATCCATTTCCATCCCTTGTTCTCTGAATAAATGAAGGAAGGCAGGTGTACTGATTCTCAATCACTAGACTGTTACTATGAATGACGTCTTTGTGTCAAAGGTCACTGAGCCTGGTGACCTGTAACGTTCTCCTAAACTGATAGTTCATCACCTTGTGAACACTTGCAATCCTTATAAGGGGTTGTCACAGAAATCATACCTTACTATTTAGGGGGGGGCGGGGGGGGGCTCTAACCTGAAACAGAAGGAGGTTTCATCTCTCAAACAGCAGCCACATCCGCTGGATATGAGCTAGCATTTCCTCACAATATCCATATCTTTGATTATCTCCCCCCAAGCTCAGGGCTTTGTAATAAATTAGTGTCACAGTGATGAACAGCATGCCATCCACCCTAATGAATGAAAGTGAGTTAGGTGGAGAGAGAGAGGCATGAAAGAGGAATGAGGGGGCAGAGAGAGAGAAAAAATAGGGGAAAATAAGGGAAATACACTATATATACAAAAGCATGTGGACACTCCTTCAGCTTAGTGGATTTGGTTATTTCAGCCACACCCCTTACTGACAGGTGTATAAAATCGAGCACACGGCCATGCAATCTCCATTGACAAACATTGGCAATAGAATGGCCTTACTGAAGAACTCAAGTCAGTTCTTCAAATTTCTGCCCTACTAGAGCTGTCCCAATCAACTGTAAGTGCTATTATTGTGAAGTGGAAACATCTAGGAGCAACAACAGCTCAGCCGGGAAGTGGTAGGCCACACAAGCTCACCGAACGGGACAGCCTAGTGCTGAAGTGCATAGTGTGTAAAAATTGTCTATCCATGGCTACAACACTCACTACTGAGTTCCAAACTGCCTCTGGAAGCAACGTCAGCACAATAACTGTTCGTCGGGAGATTCATGAAATGGGTTTCCATGCCGGAAAAGTTGCACACAAGCCTAAAATCACTATGCGTAATGCAAAGTGTCGGCTGGAATGGTGTAAAACTCGCCGCCATTGGACTCTGGAGCAGTAGAAATGCCTTCTCTGGAGTGATGAATCACGCTTCAGCATCTGGCAGTCCTACATACAAATCTGGTTTTGTCGGATGCCAGGAGAATGCTACCTGTCTCAATGCATAGTGTCAGCTTTAAGTTTGGTGGAGGAGGAATAATGGTCTGGGGCTGTTTTTCCTGGTTTGGGCTTGGTCCCTTAGATCTAGTGAAAGCAAATCTTATCGCTACAGCATACTATGACATTCTAGATGATTCTGTGCTTCCAACTTTGTGGCAACAGTTTGGGGAAGGCCCATTCCTGTTTCAGCATGACAATGCCCCAGTGCACAAAGCAAGGTCCATACAGAAATGGTGTGTCGAGATCAGTCTGGAAGAACTCGACTGGCCTGCACAGAGCCCTGACCTCAACCCCATCAAACACCTTTGGAATGAATTGGAACGCCTACTGCGAGCCAGGCCTAATCACCCAACATCAGTGCCCGCTCTCGTGGCTGAATGGAAGAAAGTCCCTCAGCAATGTTCCAAAAGCTAGTGGAAAGCCTTCCCAGAAGTGTTGAGGCTGTTTTTGCAGCAAAGGGGGGACCAACTCCACATTAATGCCAATGATTTTGGAATGAGACGTTTGACAAGCTTTTGGTCATGTAATGTGCTGTACCTCTGAGTGCAAACTAACATGGAAAAACAGAATAAGTGGCTTAGTGTAATATCTCTGGAGGAAACAATGGAGAGACCTGGTGGGGAAGAGATTGCAGTTTGAATTTTTTTTAAATGTTCTTGTGAAAAGACATTACCATTATAACTGTAAACCATTCCTGACTGCTCATCAGTGTTCATTTGAGAGACATTGAGAGACTAAATATCAATTTACCGTCCCTAATACATGAAGAGGGAAATATTCTGGTTTATCTGCTACTGTAGCTAGCTTTCTTGCTGATGCTGCTGTGTGTAGTCTAATGAAGTCCTATATCTCTAAAATCTGTTGAATGTTCTCGCTTGGTGCCAGTACTTCACATCATTCTAAATGGTCCTAATTTAGTAGGCGATTTCATGCTTTTTGACCCTGTCACTTTGTGGTGACGTTAACCGCTCACATCTGTTCATACTGTACCTATTGCAGCAGAAACACTGACAGAGGAAGCAGGACAGAGAAATGTAAAGGTTGAAATGGAGGTTTGGTAACATTTTACATTAAGTTGCTCTGATGCTTATTGTTTTAACAATGGTGTATTAGTAGACTGTTAAGAAAAAAGATTATCAAATTCTGGCAAATCACTTGACAAATCCATTTCCCCACAACCAATCATATGAGCTGAATATTTCAACACAATCACAGTTATCCAATGATTTATAAACAAATCAGTCTGTCTATAATATTCAGATCTCAGGTGAAATTATGGGCACATTTTCATCAGCTGTGTTTCAGATTCCTGCATTCCCTGTATTCTAACCACGACAAGCTGTCAGCATTTTCAGGCGTGTCCTTGAGTTGCTTAAACTATTATTTTGTATCCCATTAGATACACATGAGTGTTGCAGGAGTTTATGTCATTGTTATTTCTTATGCCCTTTAATTACAGATTCCATAACATAATAGCCTTTTGAATTTGTGTGTTGGTTGTACATGTAATTTCTCTCTCTCTCTCTCTCTCTCTCTCTCTCTCTCTCTCTCTCTCTCTCTCTCTCTCTCTCTCTCTCGCTCTCTCTCGCTCTCTCTCTCTCATATGGTTTGAGTGGTCACTAGTTTCAAAGCATTGTGCTACACAAAACCACCAACTGTTTATGCAGTTGAATCATGTGCACACTTACAAACAGAGAAAACTCTCAGCACTGGGTTCTCTCCACAATGATCAAATATGTTTTTCCAGCTCTTGAACAGTCAGCAGTCAGTCTGTGCTAGCAGCACGCCATCTCAGCTGAAGACTTCTGGAGAAATTAGTCATTTGTATTGCTGCAGGCTATGGATAATATTACAGTCTCATAGTGGGAATAGGCAGATCCCCCTGGGAGAGGATAGTGGATATAGTGAACCAAATGGGAGTCATCATAGTGTGAGACCTAGAGAATGTAAAGGAAGCCAATCATATTTCAATGTTTAGCAGGTAGATTTAATGGTCACTATAAAACATTGATGTTCGCCTTTCAATTAAATATGTTCTTTATTATATGAATGAAATATAATGTAATGTGATGGGTACCCTGTATGGGGCTTTTAAGATACTTTTGTCTCCATCAAACACATACACTGAGTGTATGAAGCATATAGTGAGTGTACAAAACATTAGGAACACCTGCTTTTTCCATGACATGGACTGACCAGGTGAATCCAGGTGAAAGCTATGATCCCTTATTGGTGTCATTTGTTAAACTCACTTCAATTAGTGTAGATGGAGTGGAGGAGACAGATTAAATAATGATTTTTAAGCCTTGAGACAATTGATACATGGATTGTTTGTGTGCCATTCAGAGGGTGAATGGATAAGACAAAATATTTAAGTGCTTTTGAACAGGATATGGTAGTAGGTGCCAAGTGCACTGGTTTGAGTGTGTCAAGATTTTTCAGTCCCAATGGTTTCCCATGTGTATCAAGAATGGTCCACCACCCAAAGGACATCCAGTGAACTTGTCACAACTGTAGGAAGCATTGGAGTCAACATTGGCCAGCATCCCTGTGGAACGCTTTTGACACCTTGTCGTGTCCATGCACAGACGACTTAAGGCTATTCTGAGGGGAAAAGGGGGTGCAACTCAATATTAAGAAGTTGTTCCTAATGTTTTGTATACTCAGTGTGTTTTACCAACAATTTTCTGTTATAAAACGTCTGCAACATTTCTAAGATTAGAATATGCTCCTATAGCTATGCATATCTCATTCCAGAGAGTGTGTCTGTAATTTAGACTGATTCTTCCCTTTGCATAACAAAGTTAATGACTTTGTGAAAGAGCTGTTGTGACTCCCGTCGATTTACCTGCCTGCGTTCTAATGTGCACTTAGCTTGGGTACCAGTTTCAGCATTTTGATTTCAGTTCCCCGTGGCTACATCTCTGTGTCTCCTGTGCTCTTTTCCTCTCTTTCTTTGCCAAGGCAATTTATCTCCTGTCAAAGATTTTACACAATGGGAGCAGATTTAACATCAGAAAAGCATAATTACATATTTTATATGACAATTTCCAGCGAAGCTCCAGTGAAGGTCATTCTTCACACCATTGGTGACCGGAACAGAGAGAGGACATCAGAGAGTACTATAGCGTGTAATGAGATGTGGGTTAAGGGGTGAGAAAAGGGTCAAGTTAGACCTTTAGAGATAAGAGCGGTGTCCCAAATGGAATATATAAAGGGGGGAAAGCCTTGCTTTTGACCAATGCCTATAGGGTTCTGGTTAAATGTAGTGCAGTACAGTATAGGGAATACAGTGCTATTTGGAACACAGTGGAGATCTCATCAATAGGCAGTAAGTGGCGGTACTGTTGGAGGACCTTACCAATGATCCTTTGGAGAGGTGTCAATATAAGTGTCATATTAGTTTCTATACAGTGCCTTGAGAAAGTATTCTTGCCCCTTGACTTAATCCACATTTTGTTGTGTTACAGCCTGAATTCAAAATGGATTACACACAATATCCCGTTAAATATATTCAAGTTCTGTCAAGTTGTTTGTTGATCATTGTTAGAAAACCATTTTCAAGTCTTGCCATAGATCTTCAAGACAATTTAAGTCAAACCTGAAACTAGGCCACTCAGGAGCATTCAATGTCATCTTGGTAAGCAACTCCAGTGTATATTAGGTTATTGTCCTGCTGAAAGTTGAATTGGTCTCCCAATGTCTGTTGGAAAGCAGACTAAAACAGGTTTTCCTCTCGGATTTTACCTGTGCTTAGCTCTATTCTGTTTCTTTTTTTCTTAAAGAACTCCCTAGTCCTTGCCAATGACAAGTATACCCATAACATGATGCAGCCACCATGCTTGAACATGTGAAGAGTAGTACGCTTTGTGTTGAGGACATGAAGTTAACTTCTTTGCCACATTTTTAGCAGTTTTACTTTAGTGCCTTATTGCAAACAGGATGCATGTTTTGTAATGTTTTTTATTCTGTACAGGCTTCCTTCTTTTCACTCTGTCATTTAGGTTAGTATTGTGAAGTAACTACAATGTTATTGATCCATCCTCAGTTTTCTCCAATCACAGCCATTAAACTCTGTAACCAACGTTCCCTCTAAGCTGCTTGTGTGCGAAATATCCGCCCACACAGAGAAGCACGAGATTGAACTTCACTCAACATTCAAGAGTTTTCCCCTTTAGTTAACACTATCAACGTTTCCCTTTACTGTGGAAATTGTGATCAAATCAATCCAATATTGGCCACTTTCAATGCAACACACCAAAACAAATTGAACTATGTAAGACTTAGTATTCAAAACTATGCAAGATATTTTTTGTGGGCAGAACGCATCGGAGGAGGATTATGTTGCATTGACACACACGACTCAGCCTGTACTCTATGCAGACTGGTGTGGCATAAGCAATCAGAGCTGCAGTAGACCTATATGCAAATAGACCATTGCCATATATGGATCTGTGCCATTCCCTTTGAACTGGACTGTGTTTACCACATGAGCGTAATGAGTAGATCTACTTATTTTGAGATCAAAGCGAGAGCTTCATGTAGCCACATGGGCACATTTTTTCATGTTGTTTGCTAGTTAGTTAGTTATTGAGGGAACATTGTCTGTAACTGTTTTGGCCTCATGGTGACATCCCTGAGCAGTTTCCTTCCTCTCCGGTAAATAAGTTAGGAAGGACGCCTGTATATTTGCAGTGACTGGGTGTATTGATACACCATCCAAAGTGCAATTATTAACTTCACAATGGCCAAAGGGATATTCAATCTCTGTTCTGTTCATTTTTACCCAACTATCAATAGGTGCCTTTCTTTGCGAGGCATTGGAAAACCTCCCTGTTCTTTGTGGTTGAATCTGTGTTTGAAATTCACTTCTCGACTGAGGGACCTCACAGATAATTGTATGTGTGGGGTACAGAGATGACGTAGTCATTCAAAAATCATGTTAAACACTATTATTGCAAACACTGAGTGAGTCCATGCAACTTAATATGTGACTTGTTAATCAAATTTTTACTGCTGAACTTATTTAGGCTTGCCTTAACAAAGGGGTTGAATACTTTTTGACTCAAGACATTTCAGCTTCAGGCACCACAGGCTGAAATAACATTTCTGCATCTACCTATACATTTGCAATTTGTTGGTATTTTGGTCCATTAATATTAGTATTTTCATAAAGTATACATAACAATGTAAAAAACTTCATGAAATGTACATTTTCTTTAGTTTGTCATACTACCGTCATCAAAATGTTAATGCATTTTCAACACTTTAAATTGGAAATAAATCAGTAATTTCAAAGCTCACTGCATTGAATTACAGATCATTTTCAAGCCCATTTCATGGAGAATGTTACAAACTGGACTATATTTAGTAACTTACTTTTAAGAGATGGTGACTGGGTCTAAAAAGGCATTTGGAGTTTTGTAGCCTATATCCCGTGTACAGTACTTGTCTATAACCACCATTTCCCGAAAGTCAGACTCTTCCCACACACCATTTACTTTTTTTCAGCTATTGTGGCCTTAGATACAGTGGGGCAAAAAAAGTATTTAGTCAGCCACCAATTGTGCAAGTTCTCCCACTTAAAAAGATGAGAGAGGCCTGTAATTGTCATCATAGGTACAAAAAAATCCAGAAAATCACATTGTAGGATTTTTAATGAATTTATTTGCAAATTATGGTGGAAAATAAGTATTTGGTCACCTACAAACAAGCAAGATTTCTGGCTCTCACAGACCTGTAACGTCTTCTTTAAGAGGCTCCTCTGTCCTCCACTCGTTACCTGTATTAATGGCACCTGTTTGAACTTGTTATCAGTATAAAAGACACCTATAGCTAGTCATTTATATTTTTCAAATCCTGTCATATACAGTAAATTTCCAATTTGATCTAATTTGGATGCATGGTCCTGCTGTCAATTAAGCCTATCCAATTAACAGGGGTAAGTGTTAAAGAGGTATCCCCTTTACCCCCAAAATATATACTGTTCAATGAATCGCCCTGATTTCACCCAGTAGAGTTTAGAATGTTCAACACAGAAATGGAAACGAATTGTTCAGCATATTTCTCTTGTTATTATCTTTGTTTTTAACATGCACACGTTCTTAAAGATTCCATGCATTGGGCCTATAAGATTCTGAGCTGGAGGTAGGACAAAGAAAGAAGGAATCGAGTTGTAGGTAGTAACAAGCGGAATAGTCAAGGAGAATTACATTCTGTGGGTGAAAACATGGTGTGATGTTAATTTCCCTGAATATGATGGTGTACTGAAGCAAACAAGGCAAAGCTGCCTCTCATTTCTGAGTGAATTTCATTTTATTGCCATTAAGGCAAACATTGTCATCCTGTAGAGCTCAGTAATGATGGCAATGAGTAATTTCCGGAGGACGCTGTTTGGAAAGAAATATATAAATCATGATTAATCCACATTGAATCATTCCATGACGTCAGAGCCAAAATAAAGACTATGAACAATAACACAGGTTTAATTTGAATATTTCTAGAAAGACAGTGGATGCGTCCCAAATTGTACCCGATTTCCTATATAGTGTGCAATAGATAGAAAATAGGGTGCCATTTGAGATACACACACCCTGTTGGAGTGATTAATACTTGATCCTGGATTTACCATTTGAATATGAAGTGTGTGCTTATTTGTTCATCTAAATGAGTGCTAGATGAGCTTGAATAAAGTGACAATGAGATAAGAATAGCTGCATTGATAGATTCAATATTATTGGAAGACTTGGGGAGTTCTTAGAGTACTGTAAAATGTCACAAACACAGACATATACTGGGACACACACACACAATACTGGGGGACACACACATCAGATGACTCCATACTCCTTGCTTGCTGTTAACAAGCATAAGCTCAAACAGGAAGTACTCTTGACTCGCTCCATTAAGAAATGGTCATCAAAATCAGAAAGCTGATTGGAGTATTTTCCAAGACACCGTCGATAACATCAACCAGCTAACCACATCCGTCACCGGCTTCATTAGGAAATGCATCAGCGGCGTTGTCCCCACAGTTAAGGTTCACTGCATCCCCAATCAAAAGCCCTGGATTAATACAGAGGTTGGCACCAAGCTAAAGGAAGGGCTCCCGTACACAGGGCTATCACAGAAAACACTGACTCTACGGGTCAGGACATTAACAAGAACAAGAAGTCCCCCTTACGACCTCTACAGTCATCAAACGAGCAAAATAACTTACTTACAAGCCCTTAACCAACAATGCCGTTTTAAGGAAATACCTACAAAAAAGTAAGATATAAGAATAACATAATTAAAGATCAGCAGTAAATAACAATAGCAGGGCTGTATACAGGGGGTACCGGTACAGAGTCAATGTTCAGGGGAAATGGTGTCGAGGTAATTGAGGTAATATGTACATGTAGGTAGAGTTGATAATGTGACTATGCATAGATAATACCAGAGAGTAGCAGCAGCGTAGAAGGGGGAGGGGGCAATGCAAATAGTCTGGGTAGACATTTGATTAGCTGTTCAGGAGTCTTATGGCTTGGGGGTAGAAGCTGTTTAGATGCCTCTTGGACCTAGGCTTGGCGCTCCGGTACTGCTTGCCCTGCGGTAACAGAGAAAATAGTCTATGATTGGGGTGGCTGGAGTCTTTGACAATTTTTAGGGCCTTCCTGTGACACCGCCTGGTATAGATGTCCTGGAAGGGCAGGAAGCTTGGCTCCAGTGATGTACTAGGCTGTACACACTACCCTCTGTAGTGCCTTGAGGTTGGAGGCCGAGCAGTTACCATACCAGGCAGTGATGCAACCCATCAGGATGCTCTCGATGGTGCAGCTGTAGAACCTTTTGAGGATCTGAGGACCCATGCCGAACCTTTTCAGTCTCCTGAGGGGGAAAAGGTTTTGTTGTGCCCTCTTCATGACTGTCTTGGTGTGCTTGGACCATGTTAGTTTGTTGTTGATGTGGACACCAAGAAACTTGAAGCTCTCAATCTGCTCCACTATATGCCCGTCGATGAGAATGGGGGCGTGCTCGGTCCTCCTTTTCCTGTAGTCCACAATCATCTCCTTTGTCTTGATCACATTGAGGGAGAGGTTGTTGTCCTTGCACCACACGGTCAGGTCTTTGACCACCTCCCTATAGACTGTCTCATCGTTGCCGGTGATCAGGCCTACCACTGTTGTGTCATCAGAAAACTTAATGATGGTGTTGTGCCTAGCCATGCAGTCATGAGTGAACAGGGAGTACAGGAGGGGACTGAGAACGCACCCCTGAGGGGCCCCTGTGTTGAGGATCAGCGTGAATAACACTCGCAATTAATAGCATTCTCACATAGGTGTTCCTTTTGTCCAGGTGTGAAAGGGCAGTGTGGAGTGCAATAGAGATTGCATCATCTGTGGATCTGTTGGTGCGGTATGTAAATTGGAGTGGGTCTAGGGTTTCTGGGATAATGGTGTTGATGTGAACCATGACCAGCCTTTCAAAGCATTTCATGGCTACAGACATGAGTGCTATGGGTTGGTAGTCAGTTAGGCAGGTTACTTTAGTGTCCTTGGGCACAGGGACTATGGTGGTCTGCTTGAAACATGTTGATATTACAGACTCAGACAGGGAGAGGTTGAAAATGTCAGTGAAGACACTTGCCAGTTGGTATGCTCATGCTTGGAGCACACGTCCTGGTAATCCGTCTGACCCAGCGGCCTTGTGAATGTTGACCTGTTTAAAGGTCTCACTCACATTGGCTGCAGAGAGCGTGATCACATAGTTGTCCGGAAACAGCTGATGTTCTGTTTCAGTGTTACTTGCCTCGATGCGACCATAGAAGTTATTTAGCTCGTCTGGTAGGCTCGTGTCAATGGGCAGCTCTCAGATATACTTCCCTTTGTAGTCTGTAATAGTTTGCAAGCCCTGCCACATCTGACGAGCGTCGAAGCCGGTGTAGTACAATTCAATCTTAGTCCTGTATTTACGCTTTTCCTGTTTGATGGTTCGTCGGAGGGCATAGCGGGATTTCTTATAAGCTCAAGGAGTCCTGCTCCTTGAAAACGGCAGCTCTACCCTTTAGCTCAGTGCAAATGTTGCCTGTAATCCATGGCTTTTTGTTGGGGTATGTATGTGCAGTCACTGTGAGAACAACTTCCTTGATGCACTTATTGATAAAGGCAGTGGCTGATTTGGTGTACTCCTCAATGTCATCGTAAGAATCCCGGAACAAATTCCAGTCAGTGCTAGCAAAACAGTCCTGTAGTTTAGCATCTGCTTCATCTGACCACTTTTTTATAGACACTGGAGTCACTGAGTCACAGAGTCACTGGTGCTTCCTGCTTTAATTTTTGCTTGTAAGCAGGAATCAGGAGGTTAGAATTATGGTCAGATTTGCCAAATGGATGGCGAGGGAGAGCTTTGTACGCATCTCTGTGTGTGGAGTAAAGATGCTCTAGAATTGTTTTCCCTCTGGTTGAACATTTTTAACATGCTGATAGAAATGAGGTAAAATTGATTTAAGTTTCCCAGCATTAAAGTCCCTGGACACCTGGAGTGCCGCCTCTGGATGAGCGTTTTCCTGTTTGCTTATGGCGGTATAAAGCTCATTGAGTGCGGTTTTAGTGCCAGCATCGGTCTGTGGTGGTATGTAGACAGCTACGAAAAATACAGATGAAACTCTCTAGGTAGATAGTTTGGTCTACAGCTTATCATGAGATACTCTACCTCAGGCGAGCAAAACCTTGGGACTTGTTTACATATATGCATAGGCCCCCGCCCTGTGACTTACCAGAGGCTGTTGTTCTATCCTACCGATAGAGTGTATAACCTGCCAGCTGTATGTTCTTAATGTCGTCATTCAGCCACGACTCGGTGAAACATAAGATTTTACAGATTGTAATGTCCCGTTTCAGTTCATCCCATTTCTTTTGCAGCGATTGAAAATTAGCTAGCAGGATGGAAGGCAAAGGCAGATTAGCCAGATTAGCCACTCGTCGCCTGATCTTCACAAGGCACTGTGATCTTTTTTTAAATCAAAATCTTAGTTTCCTTCTCCAGTGAATTATGTACAAAAGAAGTTGCCTAACAATGCAAAAAAAAAATACATAATAGCATGGTTGGTTAAGAGCCGATAAGATCATATTACACAGGATCTGATGTCCACCCCATGTGGCAGGGGCTACAGTCCATTATGGTTTACAAAGGAAGACCAGCCATGATCTGCCCAACGATACCTTTCAACCAGATGAACTCAATGTATTTTATAGACTCTTCAACAATAACAACACCGTGCCTTGCGTGAGTGCCCCCACCGACCCAGAGGACTGAGTGATCTCATTCTCCAAGGCCGGCGTGAGTAAGGTCTTTAATCAGGTCAATCCTTGTAAGGCCACAGGGCCAGATAGTATTCCAGGGGACGGTCTCAGAGCATTCGCAGAGCAGCTGGAAGGTATATTCAATGTAATTTTCAACCTCTCATTGTTCCAGTCTGTAATACCCACATGTTTTTAGCTGACCACCATCATTCCTGTTCCCAAGAACTCTAAGGCTTCATGCCACAATGACTACCGCCCTGTAGCACTCGCATCTGTAATCATGAAGTGCTTTGAGAAGCTGGTTATGGCATACATCAACTCCATCATCACAGACACCGTAGACCCACTCCAATTTGCATATGTAAAGGTGTGATTATCTCAGTACATTAATTCAAGGCAACCAGGATTTCGGGGTTCTCACATTATCTTGGTTTGTTGACTACTGTTTTTAATTATCCTCTTTTGTTTTTGGAATGAAGTAAAAGTTTAGAGTTGGTAAGAACACTTTTACACAAAATAAACCCCATTTCAAAGTTCAAAATTACAACCAAATGCATACAATAAATAGCTCACATCCAAATAGGAATGAACCTTGACTCGGTTGCCTACTTTAAGTAACACAGAAAATAGACTATTTAATATTTAAGCAAAATCGTGTATGACTTAACTCATGAAACCGGTTCCGTCAACCTTGAAAAAATACAAAAAAGAATAATAAAATGTAAAAAAGCTGGCTCCACTGTCTGTATTTCCTTTACAGACTAAACGCATAAAATATAACTTTGTATGAAAGTAAACATCCCCTCTTAAAGACCTTAATCCACATAAAAACGAATGAATTATTAATCACAAAAACAACCCTACTGTTGTTAGACCGTACAGACTTATCACAGCAAAAAGCTTGTGAACACCAAAACATAAACTGTCACCTCAAGCCCACTTTATCGCTGTATGGCTATTAATAAGGTCTGTCTTTTAACCAGAATGTAATTCCATTTGTAGTGAATAATATCCCTTAGAATTTTTAACAAGTAGTGTCCCTTGGGTGTGTTGCTAGCATTCATTAGTACTTTCATTGTTACTAGTATTTTCTTCTTAGATGACAACATATAAAATTGTGGACTACAGGAAAAGGTTGGGCCGAAAGGCCCCCATTAACATCAACGGGGCTGTAGTGGAGTGGGTCGAGAGTTTCAAGTTCCTTGGTGTCCACATCACCAATGATTTATCATGGTCCAAACACACCAAGACAGTCGTGAAGAGGGCACAACAAAACCCCTCAGGAAACTGAAAAGATTTGGCATGGGTCCCCAGATCCTCAAAAGGTTCTACAGCTGCACCATCGAGAGCATCCTGACCAGTTGCATCACCGCCTGGTACGGCAAGTGCTCGGCATCTGACCGTAAGGCGCTACAGAGGGTAGTGCACATCACTGGGGCCAAGCTTCCTGCAATCCAGGACCTATATAATAGGCGGTGTCAGAGGAAAGCCCATAAAATTATCAGAGACTCCAGTCACCCAAGTCATAGACTGTTTTCTCTGCTACCGCACGGCAGCGGTACCAGAGCGCCAAGTCTAGGACCAAAAGTCTCCATAACAGCTTCTTTTTTACCCCCAAGCCATAAGACTGCTGAACAATTAATCAAATGGCCACCGGACTATTACACTGACCCAACCCCCCCCCCGTAAATAGCCTCGTTATTGTGTTACTTTTTATAATTTTTTACTTTAGTTTATTTTCTAAATATTTAGTAAGTAAGCATTTCACGGTAAGGTCTACAGTTGTTGTATTCGGCGCATGTGACAAATAAAGTTTGAGTTGATTTGAACATCCAATCCTCTCCAATAGTGTTAGCTATAATGTTTCAGTTCCTATGTGGAATATGATTTACTATGGAGTTGAGATAATTCACTTCCCTGTTACTTGCCAGTAAGTTCCGTTCGTCTAGCTCTGGCCTCCTCTTGCTGTCCTAACTCCGGACTCGCGTGGTGATTGTACCCAGGAAACAACAGAATGATGTCAGACACGCCTCCTCTGCTCCCCTCTGGAGTCACCATCTCCCCTGTCTAATCTGACACTGTGTAACAGAAAAAACCTCTGCAGCGACTCTGTCTTCCTTTTGCCCACGCATCCTTCGCCAATCGTCCCTGCTTGCGGTAGACACCACCGGCAGAAGTAGTCTGCGTTACTACAACTTCGCTTCACTATATTATTGTTTAGGTTGCCTCCATCACAGCCTAATACATCACTGGGGCTGAGCCATCTAGGACCTCTATATCAGGCGGTGTGAAAGGAAGGCCCGGACAAATGTTAAAGACTCCAGCAACCCAAGACATGGACTGTTTTTTCTTCTTCCGCACTGGCAAACGGTACTGGTATATTAAGTCTGACACCAACAGACTCCTGAACAGCTTCTATCCCCAAGCCATAAGACTGCTAAATAGCTAACAAAATGGCTACACAGACTGAATTGACCCATGCATTTATTTATTTTTTAACTGTTTTTATGCACGCTTACAGGACTCTACACACTCACGCACACTGACACAGCAACACAAACACATACACACACTCACTTAATTTGCTCACATACACATAACATGCATACACATTCATACTAACTCTACAAACATGCACACACACTCACATACAATCGTCATATACACTGCTGCTATTCTGTTTGTCATATATCCTGATGCCTAGTCACCTTACCCCTATACATACAGTATCTACCTCTGTCATTCCAGTATCCCTGCACATTGTAAATATTCTATTGGAACTGACCCTGAACTGACCCTTTTATTTTTATTTATTTGCGTGTTTTTCTTCTACGTTGTTATTTTTAGTACTACATTGATATTGATTACTGCATAGTTGAATATAGAAACACACACACACACACACACACAAACTGATTAATTTGTGTCCACCAACTGAAAAGAGCTGAAGGTTTGGGACCCCTGTGACAGATTTAAAACCTCCATGTGCAATGACTGGAATGAAGATGTGGGACCCTGATTAGGTCATAAACTGAGTATATATCGTATGAGCTCAAATTACGTATCGTGTTCTCTTGATGAGATGTTAATGTACTTTTATGGAGCCTTGGAGGACAAATCACAGTTTCATCTTTGACAAAGTTCCTGATGTGACATAGTTTCAAATTATAATGGTCACGTTGATGTCGGCCAATTCCATCGTTTTTTACATACTGTACACTGTGGAAGCTGAATCTGTACGTGAATTCAGTGTGTGCAACCATGTTTATTAAATAAGTGTAGAAATACCATTGTAACAAGGGTTCAGAGAAAGAAAATACTACTAGAAGGAAAATGAAGACCAGATGTAGGCAGCATACAAGAGGTCATAAAACGTGACTTTATTCTCTAGAAGCAACCATCATATCGGTCACTTCACATTACAGACAGGAAATTATAGACACATGTCAGGCATTACTAATCAATGATCATCAACTCCAATTTCCAACTCTTACAATATCTATTGAGGAAATACCCTATTAGGGGTTAATGTAATGACCAGATTAACTACTGGTAATTAACTATCAGTTCTCGCAAAGGCTTTTTCCTACATGAGACTGAAAAAGTATGAGAAGATTGTTATGAAATATGAGCGTACCCCAAGGAAATGTTGGTAGGGTTTCTGTATGGTTTCTGTAGCTATGAGCAATACATTGCCCTGTAGTATCGTTTGAAGGCTACACATGAATTTACAATTGATAGAAATACAGAGTGAATACAGAGAAATTAGGAATGCTGAGTTGCAAAGAAAAAGCCATTTCTCAGACTGGCCAATAAAAAGAAAAGATTAAGATGGACAAAAGGAGTCTCTTCACTGTTGATGTTGAGACTGGTGTTTTGCGGGTACTATTTAATGAAGCTGCCAGTTGAGGACTTGTGAGTCATCTGTTTCTCAAACTAGACACTCTAATGTACTTGTCCTCTTGCTCAGTTGTGCACCGGGCCTCCCACTACTCTTTTTATTCTGGTTAGAGCCAGTTTGCGCTGTTCTGAGAAGGGAGAAGTACCCAGCGTTGTACGAGATCTTCAGTTTCTTGGCAATTTCTCGCATGGAATAGCCTTCATTTCTCAGAACAAGAATAAACTGATGAGCTTCAGAAGAAATGTCTTTGTTTCAAACCCACAAATGCTCCAGATACTCAACTAGTCTAAAGAAGGCCAGTTTTATTGCTTCTTTAATCATAACAACAGTTTTCAGCTGTGCTAACATAACTTAAAAAGGGTTTTCTATGATCAATTAGCCTTTTAAAATGATAAACATGGATGAGCTAACCCTATGTGCCATTGGAACACAGGAGTGATGGTTGCTGATAATGGGCCTCTGCACGCCTATGTAGATATTCCATTAAAAATCAGCCGTTTCCAGCTACTATAGTCATTTACAACATTAACAATGTCTACACTGTATTTCTGATCAATTTGATGTTATTTTAATGGCCCAAAAAATTTGCTTTTCTTTCAAAAACAAGGGCATTTCTTAAGTGACCCCAAACTTTTGAACGGTAGTGTATATCCCTTGATAAGTTGGTCAAGTTTTACTCAACAGTACTCATACAGTACAAGCGTATTACTGTAAGGCTTTCAAAATCTCAGATAAAGATTCATATCCTCATTAGAATAGATGTGGGCTTATACTAGCGTGGCTCCCTTCCCGTCCTTTGAATCTCTGTTAGGGACTTTCATCTTGAGATGTTCTTTTCTCTAGTTCCACATCGGACCTTTGAATAAACTTCTTAAATGTCGATTCAAATTGGACTGTAATTCTCAGGGAAGGCTGAATCTAGCTTAATGATCAATTCTTAGCCAAGATTTATGAAAGGTAAATCTCACTGGTAGTATTTAAAATTATCATACGTGAGGAGTAGGCATACGATTACATATTCTTCACCCTTTTGCATGTACAATGTGGTTGCTACTTCCTATAAATTGGGCTTCTGTGATAGCCTGTATTGTTGACTGGAAATACATCTACTTGTATTGCTAGAAATAGACAATGAATGCCCCATTCTGGCCTTATTGCTGTGTGTTACATTACTTACAGAGGCTTGGCAATATCGTTACAATTTGCCCAGCTGTTCCTGGAAGCATGCAGGAGTAGAAACCCCCCCACAGAAGGCCAGGCTAGGGGCAAACAGTAAGCATTGTGCTTATGAGCACATACTACTCATGCCAGATAGGATATAACAATTGACCATTTCCCCACAGACAAAGATGGCCTTAGTGTTTAACATTCTGTCACCAGGCATTATTCAGATGCGACGTGCACTGCTCTAAAGCAATTTGTTCTCTATCTATTCTGATGTCGTAAAACACAGAGCAGTAAATATGCTCTAACCTTCCCAGGACCGGCCCGGCCCTCCCTCCCTCCCTACAGATTGAACAGCCCAGCCCAGGCAGTCAGGGCGGTAGGTATTGTGGTTCCCATAAAGACGGTGTCATGACTGAAATTAATGTAATATATCACACTTTGCAAAGACTTCCATTACACCTAGGCTGAAATAAACGACGACCACTCCACGAACCACTAACGTGATCATAATAATTTCGAGGAGTTTTTCTTCCCCTTACCATTTGAAAATGCTCTCGGAGCGAGCACCAGGGTTCAGGGTTCAACTCTGAGCAGTGGTGGAAGATGTCTTAGCAGATGCATTACAGCTCCTCCCAACACCTGCACCCCCTGAGGGGACCAGCCAGGCCAATCTCGGGTGTTACCTGGGTGTGGTGACCCAGGATGGGTGAGGTGTGGGTGGAGTGATGAGGGGATTGTTTCAATCCATATCGCAGAAATTCAGCGTTACTGTGTGATTGACATTTAAAGGCAATGTTCCCGCGTTAGCGGAGACTGCATTCACGGTAAACACGGCTCAATAGGAAATTACCTTTAAATGTCTAACGCTTCAGCGATACAGATTCAATAGAGTCCTAGGTGTTTTTGTGGCCTCCCAGGCTGCTGCATTCAGGGAGAGATAGAGGCACTGCGTGCTTACTCATGCTTATCTGGATGGACACGGGCACAGTGTTAGCGAGGATTCACGTGGATGCCTATTTCCTTAGTGTGGTAGGGTTTAAAAAAACAGACAAAATAACTGCCCTATCTCCTTTTTTCACATTCTCAGACATGGACACAAAGAATAGAAAATAAGACTGTATAAGTGTATAATTCAGCTCTGAGGACAACAGTATTTTCTGTCTATATGGGTGTGATGACGAGCACCAACGCCTTGTGATTGCTGCCTGTATGATACAGTGTTTGTTCTGAATGTAGCCTGAGTATTATTCCAACCTCTTTGTTACTACTCATGGTATGAATTGGATCCATTACGTGAATTGGAAAGCAGGATGGTATGCTTGTTTTATGACAGAAAGACACAAGACACATTTTCCCTTGGGTATTCACTAAAATAAAATAAATTGTCAACTGTCATAATGCTCACAAGCACTATGTTTTTGTCACTGTTTTCCACAGAGATTGACAAAGAGAGTTGCGGGGACCCTGGTACGCCCCTCTATGGGATAAGGGAAGGAGACAGCTTCTTGAATGGGGGCATCCTGCGCTTTGAGTGCCAGTTTGGGTTCGAGCTCATCGGGGAAAGGACCATATCTTGTCAGAACAACAACCAGTGGTCAGCCAACATCCCCATGTGCATCTGTGAGTATGAACATCTAAAACGCATCTAATTACTGGGATCTAAAACACATCTAAATTCTGGGGTCTAAATCACATCTAATTTCTGGGGTCTAAATCACATCTAATTTCTGGGGTCTAAATCACATCTAATTTCTGGCGTCTAAAACGCATCGAATTTTTGGGGTCTAAAACACATCTAATTGGGGCCTCCCGAGTGGCGCCGCAGTCTAAGGCACTGCATCACAGTGCTTTAGGTGTCACTACAGACACGGGTTCGCTCCATGGCTGTGTCACAGCTGGCCGTGACCGGGAGACCCATGAGGCGGTGCACAATTGGACCAGCACCTTCTGGGTTAGGGGAGGAGTTGGCCAGCCGGCAATTTCCTTGTCCCATCATGTTCTAGCAACTACTTGTGGCGGGCCGGGCAGGTTAAGTGAGCAGTGTGGCTGGGCAGGGTCATGTTTCGGAGGACGCATGGCTCTCGACCTTCGCCTCTCCCGTGTCCGTAAGGGAGATCCAGTGCTGGAACAAGACTGTAACTACTAGTTGGAAATCACAAAAAAGGGGTAGAAAAACAGTAATAATTTTGTCATTTTGTTATGTGTCTAAAACTAACTGTTTCTTGTAATTGTGTATAAAAACATCAATATTATATTTTCATGTTGTTGCGAAGAAGAAAACACCTATGAACCATTTTCATGGGTGGACAGTAATGGGCTGCATCCTAAATGGCACCTTGTTCCTTACATAGTGCACTAATTTTGACCAGAACCCTATGGCCTCTATATCATGTACGGAAAATGGTGCAATTTGGGATACGATCATGCTCATCTGTTAGTAAGAACCATTCTGTCTTTCCCATGTGTGATAGGGGGAACCTAAACATGGAGACATATCTACTTCTTACTTACAAAAAAATGCTACAAAAAGTGTGTTGATTGAGTTCTAGCTTTGAGAGGCAAACATTCTGCTATGATATATTATTTACATTTGATTTTGTTTCACCTTTATTTATTTAGGTAAGTCAATTAAGAACAAATTCTTATTTACAATGACGACCTGAACATGATCCTCTGAAGTAAGAACCATATTTCAGTTCCATATAGTGACTGATACATTTTCAGAGTTCACACTCTGTTCGTATTGATATAAATTCAGTTGTATGCTGATGATATGGAAGTCTAATAAGTGGACACGCTTCATCGTGCTTCATCATCGCGCCTCATCAGTTCATCAGCCTTTGAAAAATACACACTTAACTTAGTTAATCAGTCTTCCGTCGCCGCTTTAGGCTCTCACTAATGTGTCAAATCATTAATTCACTGCTCTGTTCTCCAAAATCGGTCATGCTAACAGTTATCTGATGAACTGTCTTAGATAGAATGCTTATGGGACTAGAGAGAGGTGTTTCACACCCCCGACCAGAGGAGTTAGTGTCATTTGCATTGGAATGCATTCATATTTCATTGAGAGTGGGAGATCAAACTGCCAAAGGGTGAAATAATCTCTTAGAAATATCATCCTGCATGGCACATTCATATTGCATAGAAGATAACTTGGAACATACTGTACTGTACAGTTCTCCCATACCCATCTACAGTAAATAATTAGAAAGAAAGAAATGTACAAAAATATATTTCAACAATTTCTGCCAAATACAGTACAGTTCCTTTTAGTACCCAATCAACCCCCAATCATATAATCCAAGTCTCCTCTCTTTGTCCCCTCCCTCTCCTCTACAGTCCCATGCCTGTCCAATTTCACGGCGCCAATGGGCACGGTTCTATCACCAGACTACCCAGAAGGCTACAGCAACAACATGAACTGCGTGTGGCTGATCATATCAGAGCCCGGCAGTCGCATCCACCTGGCCTTCAATGACTTTGATCTGGAGGCACCTTACGACTTCCTCACCGTGAAAGACGGAGAGCTGCTGGACGCCACCGTCCTGGGACGCTTCTCGGGGGCAGAGTCACCCTCCCACCTTGATAGTAATACTAACATACTGAGGCTGGAGTTCCAGGCCGACCACTCCATGGCCGGACGAGGGTTCAACATCACATACAGCAGTAGGTTTAACCCTGACATTGAATTCTGTGCTGTTCTTTGTTTGTCTTTGTCAGTTGATTAGGGCTCAGTTCAGTTGAACCCATGTAGCATGTATTGCATGGTTGCTCTGCCACAATCCAGGTGAAATACAGTTGGGCCCTTGGTTCTTACCAGGTATAGCTTATCATTTTGTGGCACCTTGTGGTGACTTTACTGTAATGACCATAGTCCTGTATATCTTGTCCTGATTGGATTCTTGTGATGTTTGTCCAACCCTGGCCTATCGCTCATGTCATTGTCAGTTCTTTTTAGTCATCACATAAGGTCTTAATCAATTTCCACCAAACCGGCTTTGCCCCTCACACCCATCATAGTTATCCTTTTCAAATGGCCGCCTGGTAACAGCTTCTTTCTGAAGGAGAAGTGAAATGTCACGCCAATTCATCACTTCTGTCAAAAAAAGACAGAAAAAAAGAGGCCATGAATCCTTAGCATCAACTGTTATAGCTGGCTTTTCTAACAGCCTGACACCGGATTCCACGTTATTCTGGTAGGACACTATCAGTAACATGATTGAGCACTGTTAAATGTGGATTCGTTGTGACAAACGTTATGTTCGACTGGCGTGCTCGTTCTGTCACAAGGCATCCATCAGTTAGTCAGTCTGACTTGGGCTGTGAGGCTGTGATAAGAAGAGTTTAAGGGACGTTTTAGTTGGGAGACATCTTGCGCCAGGGTTTAAGTCCACTCTACACTTCATAAAGGTCTGACAAAATAGCTGGGAGGTCACTAGCACTATAACGAAAAGAATAAACACCCTTCAGAAAAATGTGGGTGTTTTCATGTAGTGAAGTGCTTCGAATATTGCCATGAAGTGAAGTTCCAGAGCTTTTATATAACTTCAGCCAGTAGTTTTGAAAGTAGTGTTCACGAGCCCAACGGGTCCCACGAAAAATGTGCACAATTGTGTACTACGTCATCCATTTTGAATGATATATTACATCCTCAAAAAAAACAACTTTGTAGTAGTTTTTTTTTGTTGCCTATATGTTTTATCATCCTCTTCTCTATAATCAATGTTTAAGACAATTTGAGACTAGGTCTACTCTATTCTATTGTCACTATTGAAGTACCTTCATGCAAAGGAAGGCATACCAGTTGAGGTATGTAAAAAAAAATTGATCTAGTCAGAGGACCGTTACTAGCGTGTTTGAGCCACTTGAGCTGCAATCTGAGGTGCAGTTAACTCTAATGAACTTATCCTCTGCAGCAGAGGCAACCCTGGGTTTTCATTTCCTGTGGCGGTCCTCATGAGAGACAGTTTCATCAAAGCACTTGGTGATTTTTGCGACTGCACTTAAATAAACTTTCAAAGTTCTTGACTTTTTCCGGATTGACTGACCTTCATGTCTTAAAGTAATGATGGACTGTCGTTTCTCTTTGCTTATTTGAGCTGTTCTTGCTATAATATGGACTTGGTCTTTTACCAAATTGGGCTATCTTCTGTATACCAACCTTACCTTGTCACAACACAACTGATTGTCTCAAACACATAAAGAAGGAAAGCAATTCCACAAATGATTTTTTAACAGACACTCTAGACCCAAACTGTTACAGACCTATATCCATCCTGCTCTGCCTTTCTAAAGTGAACAAGCAGATCACCGACCATTTCGAATCCCACCCTACCTTCTCTGCTATGCAATCTGGTTTCCGAGCTGGTCACAGGTGCACCTCAGCCACGCTCAAGGTCCTGAATGATATCATAACCACCATCGATAAAAGACAGTACTGTGCAGCCGTCTTCATCGACCAGGCCAAGGCTTTCTACTCTGTCAATCACTGTATTCTTATCGGCAGACTCAACAGCCTTGGTTTCTCAAATGACTGCCTCGCCTGGTTTACTAACTACTTCTCAGATAGTTCAGTGTGTCAAATCCCGGACCTCTGGCAGTCTCTATAGGAGTGCCACAGGGTTCAATTCTCGGGCCGACACTTTTCTCTGTATACATCAATGATGTCGCTCTTGCAGCTGGTGATTCTCTGATCCACCTCTACGTAGACGACACCATTTTGTATATTTCTGGCCCTTCTTTGGACACTGTGTTAACAAACCTCCAGATGAGCTTCAATGCCATACAACTCACCTTCCGTGGCCTCCAACTGCTCTTAAATGCAATTCAAATTAAATGTATGCTATTCAATCGATTGCTGCCCGCACCCGCACGCCTGACTAGCATCACTACTCTGGACGGTTCTGACTTAGAATATGTTGACAACTACAAATACCTAGGTGTCTGGCTAGACAATAAACTCTCCTTCCAGACTCACATTAAGCATCTCCAATCCAAAGTTAAATCTAGAATCGACTTCCTGTTTCGCAACAAAGCCTCCTTCACTCATGCTGCCAAACATACCCTTGTAAAACGGACTATCCTACCGATCCTTGACTTCGGCGATGTCATTTACAAAATAGCCTCCAACACTCTACTCAGCAAATTGGATGCAGTCTATCACAGTGCCATCCGCTTTTTTCATCAAAGCCCCGTATACTACCCACCACTGCGACCTGTAAGCTCTCATTGGCTGGTCCTCGCTTCATATTCGTCGCCAAACCCACTGGCTCCATGTCATCTATAAGTCTTTGCTAGGTAAAGCTCACCCATAGCACACGCTCCAGCAGGTATATTTCACTGGTCATTCCCAAAGCCAACACCTCTCTCGCCGCCTTTCCTTCCAGATCTCTGCTGCCAATGACTGGAACGAATTGCAAAAATCCCTGAAGCTGGAGACTTATATCTCCCTCACTAACTGTCAGAGCAGCTTACCGATTGCTGCAGCTGTCCACAGCCCATCTGTAAATATCCCATCCAACCAACTACCTACCTCATCACCATATTTGTTTTTGTTTTTCTGCTCTTTTGCACACCAGTTTTTCTACTTGCACATCCTCATCTGCACATATATCACTCCAGTGTATATTGATAAATTGTCATTACTTCGCCACTATTGACCTATTTATTGCCTTTCCTCCTTACTTCATTTTCACACACTGTATACAGATTTTTCTATTGTGTTATTGACTGTACGTTTGTTTATCCCATGTGTAACTCTGTGTTGTTGTTTTGTCGCACTGCTTTGCTTTATCTTGGCCAGGTCGCAGTTGTAAATGAGAACTTCTTCTCAACTGGCCTACCTGGTTAAATAATTTTTTAAAAATACCTGTTAATTGAAATGCATTCCAGGTGACTCTCGTGAAGCTGGTTGAGAGAATACAAGTGTGCAAATTGTGCAAGTGTGCAAATTTGTCATCAAGGCAACGGATGGCTACTTTGAAGAATCTCAAATATACAATATATTTGGATTTGTTTTACACTTTTTTGGTCACTACATTATTCCTTATCTGTTATTTCATAGTTTTGATGTTTTCACTTTCATTCTATAATGTAGAAAATAGTAAACTGTCTAAAAAACTGTCTGAAAACCACCCATTTACAGAGTTGTGCAATGCAGTATATTAGACATGCAATATACAATATAAATAACAATACAATAGATGTACACGACTATAGATGGGTTGGCTGACAACGCCATGAAAATTATGAGTGCGCATTGATGGGGCCAGAATGCTGTTCATTATTGTGATTCTGGATGGCCAGATAGCGAACAACAATGACATGAGGCTGCCATGTAGGGAATCGTAGGTGCTCGTTTCAGCTAGTTATACATTTTTCTTGATATCATGTCTTGTTTTGTTGTAGGTGGCTCGTTTCAGCTAGTTTTATCTTGTTCTTGATACCATATCTTGTTTTGTCTTAGACGCTTGTTTCAGCTAGTTTTATCTTGTTCTTAATACCATGTCTTGTTTTGAGGGGTTTTGACTGATATCATATCTATGGTAATATGACCAAATTTAATAGCTAGCTAGCCAACACATGTAACTATGTATTTGAGAGACAAAAAATGCTCATTGTAGAACTGTATTTATGTAGTTATTTCAATAAACATTTGGAGACTAAATATAGTTTACATGTTGTCAACAATCTAAGCAAACCCTGTCTGTTTTGCCCCATAGTTGCTTATGCCTCGGCGCCATTGAATTTTGTATTTTTCAATGAAGCAACAGAGATGTGATCAGAGGACCATGTTTCAAGCCCAGTAAGGGGACAGTGGAGGAAGCGAAGCCGTAGTGAAGTCGGTTACATCTGACAAATAGCCAACATTTGCCCATCTGTTTTCAGCATTCGGCCACAACGAATGTCCCGACCCGGGCATCCCAATAAATGCGAGGCGCTTCGGGGACAACTTCCAGCTGGGTAGCTCCATCTCAGTGATCTGTGAGGACGGCTTCATCAAGACCCAGGGGGCCAAGACCATCACCTGCGAGCTGGACAACGGCAAGGTGATGTGGAGTGGCCCCATCCCCAAATGTGAAGGTAAATATCATGTGTATGTGTGTGTGTGCGTGCGTGCTCACATCTGTACATGTGCACGTCCTTACATGTACAATTTTGAGGGTCAATTACCCTGTTCCTAACACAGACAATAGCCTAAGTGAGTGTAAGCGGAGTGGACCTGTGTGTTGAAGGATGCTAGGGAGGCTCAGGGATGGACAGGGAACAAGTGTGCTGTAGGGCAGTCAGTCTCCTTCTATCTGACTTCCTGTCAGTCATTCACCCTGCTCCCCATGGCTCCTAATGCTGTGGTGACATCACTCATATGGGCAGGGTAATAAAGAGCCTCATGTCTGCTTAGCTGCCCTTGTAACATGTACAGTATGCTGTAGGCCACCGTTTTCTAGATTAGCAAATAAGTAGTTTTTTTTTAAACAGGAAGTGGTGCCAGGTCAATATAAATTGGCAACAACACCAGTAAACTTAAGAAAATGAATTTTCTCTCTCTCTCTCTTTTTCGCTCGCTCTCCCCCCCTGTATTCTTCTCTATAGCCCCCTGCGGTGGCCACTTCTCTGCTCCCAGTGGGGTGATCCTGTCCCCAGGGTGGCCTGGATACTATAAGGACTCCCTCAGCTGTGAGTGGGTCATCGAGACCGAGCCTGGACGCTCCATCAAGATCACCTTTGACAAGTGAGTGTCCATTATATCAATAAAGTTACTCTATTTTATGAGCACTTTCTAACTTTTGAATACGCAGAATGGATTTCTACATCAATCAAGGCACTTATAATGGAATGGTGTTGCTTATTTATTGCGTATTTTTAAAGAGTCTCCTTTCAAAGTTATTTTTAGTGCAGTAGTAGGCTTAATCAATGTTTATGCAACTGCACTACTGAATTTGTTTTATCACAAGCAAATCAAATTCATGCATTTCATAATTCCCCCTCTCTCAATGGTCCAGGTTTCAGACAGAGCTGGGCTATGACTTCCTGGAGATCCATGATGGGCCCAACCTGCTCTCTCCTCTGGTTGGCTCGTTCAACGGTACCCAGGTGCCCCAGTTCCTGTTCAGTAGTACTAACCACCTGTATATGCTCTTCACCACCGACAACAGCCGCTCCAACAGTGGATTTAAGATCATCTACGAAAGTAAGTCTAGTAGCCGAGTCGTTCCTGGTCAGGTCATGTGGTCAGATCTTACAGATGTAAGATCTTAATATGAGCCAGTTTTCTACAGCAGGAAAATAATCCGGCAGCAACAGGAAACTTGAATTATTATGTGTATTATAATTAATGGACACTTTTGTAGTGGTTAATACATATTCTGTAAGGGAAAATCAAGTCTGAAATTCCAAAGTAGAAGCCTAGTTAAACCTCAAATACAATACAGGTTTAAAATGTCCTGTACTGAAGGAAAGTTCTCCTGCAACAGGGTGATCAAATTAAGATTCTACATCTGTAGCCCTACCCATAGTTTTAATTTATAACACTCCTGAACTGTTACAGCTTTGTATGTGTTCTCTGTATGAGATATTTGATGAAAGTCAATTGCTTTGTTGTTACCTCATAATATATCTAACATTTTCTCCTTAGGCGTGACGGTGGACACCTACTCCTGCCAGGACCCGGGATTCCCGGTCAACGGATTGCGTTATGGTCAAGACTTCACCATTGGTTCAACCGTGTCATTCGGCTGTGACCCTGGATACAGACTGAGCCACGAAGAACCGCTTGTCTGTGAGAAGAACCACTGGTGGAGCCATCCACTGCCCACCTGTGATGGTATGGACCAGTTAAAACTAGTTTGCATGTATCTATTTGTTTTTCATGGTATGGACTGTTGCCATGGTGACCAAGACTGTGGCAGATTTGTACTTGCCTGGTTACGAGGTGTGTTTGTGTGTGAGTTATTATTGATATAAATGGTTTTACCTTTATTTAATCAGGGGAAACCATTGAGACCAGGGTTTCATTTTCAATGGTGCCCAGAGGACAACAAATTCAACACAAACAAAAAACAAAAACACAAACTACAGGTTACAATTTTTAAAAACTACAGTTTCAACACCACAATAAATGTTTACTTTTTATTTTTTTATTATGCAATTCTCATTTAACAAATTCAACATTAGACTCCCCTGATTAATCATTAAACTGCCCTAGTGGCACCAGGGAATCAAGACACAGGGAGTTCTGCAGGTTATTACAAAAAGGGTGGGCATTAAAACTGAAGGCGGATTTACCTATTGAGTTATAATCATCTGTCATGATTATTGTCAAGTTGAACATAGAAGAAGTGGGCTAAACCAGGCGTTTGCATAGTACATACAGTATCTGATCATTAGGCTACTACTCTAGAGTCTAGACCAGGGCTCTCCATCCCTGTTCCTGGGTTGGAGTTCAAACCTACAGGAGGGCATCTCCAGGAACAGGGTTGGAGTTAAAACCTACAGAATGGTAGCTCTCCAGGAACAGAGTTGGAGTTAAAACCTACAGAATGGTAGCTCTCCAGGAACAGAGTTGGAGTTAAAACCTACAGAATGGTAGCTCACCAGGAACAGGGTTGGAATTAAAACCTACAGGATGGTAGCTATCCAGGAACAGGGTTGGAGTTGAAACCTACAGAATGGTAGCTATCCAGGAACAGGGTTGGAGTTGAAACCTACAGAATGGTAGCTATCCAGGAACAGAGTTGGAGTTAAAACCTACAGAATGGTAGCTATCCAGGAACAGGGTTGGAGTTAAAACCTACAGAATGGTAGCTATCCAGGAACAGAGTTGGAGTTAAAACCTACAGAATGGTAGCTATCCAGGAACAGGGTTGGAGTTAAAACCTACAGAATGGTAGCTATCCAGGAACAGGGTTGGAGTTGAAACCTACAGAATGGTAGCTATCCAGGAACAGGGTTGGAGTTGAAACCTACAGGATGGTAGCTATCCAGGAACAGGGTTGGAGTTGAAACCTACAGAATGGTAGCTATCCAGGAACAGGGTTGGAGTTAAAACCTACAGGATGGTAGCTATCCAGGAACAGGGTTGGAGTTGAAACCTACAGGATGGTAGCTATCCAGGAACAGGGTTGGAGTTAAAACCTACAGAATGGTAGCTATCCAGGAACAGGGTTGGAGTTAAAACCTACAGAATGGTAGCTATCCAGGAACAGGGTTGGAGTTAAAACCTACAGAATGGTAGCTATCCAGGAACAGGGTTGGAGTTAAAACCTACAGGATGGTAGCTATCCAGGAACAGGGTTGGAGTTAAAACCTACAGAATGGTAGCTATCCAGGAACAGGGTTGGAGTTAAAACCTACAGAATGGTAGCTATCCAGGAACAGAGTTGGAGTTAAAACCTACAGAATGGTAGCTATCCAGGAACAGGGTTGGAGTTAAAACCTACAGGATGGTAGCTATCCAGGAACAGGGTTGGAGTTAAAACCTACAGGATGGTAGCTATCCAGGAACAGGGTTGGAGTTGAAACCTACAGGATGGTAGCTATCGAGGAACAGGGTTGGAGTTAAAACCTACAGAATGGTAGCTATCCAGGAACAGGGTTGGAGTTAAAACCTACAGAATGGTAGCTATCCAGGAACAGGGTTGGAGTTAAAACCTACAGGATGGTAGCTATCCAGGAACAGGGTTGGAGTTGAAACCTACAGGATGGTAGCTATCCAGGAACAGGGTTGGAGTTAAAACCTACAGAATGGTAGCTATCCAGGAACAGGGTTGGAGTTAAAACCTACAGAATGGTAGCTATCCAGGAACAGAGTTGGAGTTAAAACCTACAGAATGGTAGCTATCCAGGAACAGGGTTGGAGTTAAAACCTACAGAATGGTAGCTATCCAGGAACAGGGTTGGAGTTAAAACCTACAGAATGGTAGCTATCCAGGAACAGGGTTGGAGAGCCCTGGTTTAGTTCTACAGTATGTGCAATATCTTGATCTATCACTTTCAACAGGCATCAATTAGTTTAAATATTCTCTCATATGATATGGTGCCAAACTGCCTATTGGCAAAACCGCCGTAAGATTGAATTGTGTTATGCATGAGTGACAAGATATTTACATGAGTGGTCCTTAAATATTAAAGCCAATGACAGTTCGTCATTGGTAAAAGAGGAACCACCCCAGCGACTCTGGGGCTGACAAAGTCTTGTAGCTTGTTCGTCTCTCCGTGTTTTGACTTCAGAGATCTATTTCATTTTCCAGGGAGTAAACAAATCTGAGACAATGCAATTCAATGCCAGGCCATTAGGCTATCAATTTGCTGTGACGGCTCCTCTGCCTGATAGGAACTGATATTCTCACCAGATTAGGGATCCGGGGGCATCCTTTACCTGCCCGCTAGCTTGTCATTTTACCTCCCCTGCCTCCTAGTTATCACTAGTTACCCCAGCCCCAAAGTCATAAACCCAGCCTATTTCAACAATTTATCTTCTTAAAATGTGATTTTAAACCTAAACCTAACCTTAACCCTAACCTTAACCACACTGCTAATATTATGCCTAACCCTTACCTTAAATGAATACCAAAAAGCACATTTTTGTTTTCATGAATATATACGATATAGACAATATTGACTTTGTGGCTGTGCTATCTAGTGGATCTAAGTGGAATAAGGAGTGATGATGTAGTCCCTGTTGCAGAGCTTCAAAAGAAGGTCCTGATATTACTGTTACCAGCCTCCCTTGGAAAAGGTCTATGCTGAAATATTGATATGCAAGGTTCTATGATATTGAAATTGAAGGCAGGTCATGTCAAAATTAAACATCTTGTTCAGTTACTTTCTTGTTCAGAAGGAGAGAGTGAGAGAAAAAGAGTGAAATGATGTATAGAAAGAGATGGAAAGAAAGATAGCAAAATGAGGAACACAGTGAGGTCTACGTAGTTGTCCAGATTTCCCTGTTTGATAAGACTTTGAATGAAGTGCTCACGAGTAAAGAAGTTGCTCCATTAATTATTGATACAGCGCTACATCTGTCTAGGACAGATACATGAAAGCACCAGCTACTCTTCCTGCTGTCCACACAAAACATGAAACATGACATAATACAGAACAATAACAGACAAGAACAGCTCAAGGACAGAACTACATCCATTTAAAAACAGCAGACATAGCCTACATATCAATACATGCACATAAAATATCTAGGTCGAATAGGGAGAGGCGTTGTGCCGTGAAGTGTTGTTTTATCTGTTTTTTAAACCAGGTTTGCTGTTAACTTGAGCAAAGAGATGGAACGGAGTTCCATGCAATCATGGCTCTATATAATACTGAATTTTCTTGAATTTGTTCTGGATTTGGGGACTGTGAAAAGACCCCTGATGTGGCATGTCTGGTAGGGTAAGTGTGTGTCAGAGCTGTGTATAAGTTGACTATGCAAACAACTTGGAATGTTCAACACATTAACGTTTCTTATAAAAAGAAGAATTGATACAGTCAGTCTCTCCTCTACTTTTAGCCAAGAAAGACTGGCATGCAACGTATTGATATTACTGATTACAGTGAAGAGCACTGTTTCTGTTCTCTGCAAAAACATGGACAATAAAGTAAAGTGTTTCCCCCTCTTTGTCCCCCAGCATTGTGTGGAGGAGACGTGCGAGGGCCCGGCGGCACCATCCTGTCCCCTGGATATCCTGAGATGTATCCCAACTCACTAAACTGTACTTGGACGGTGGAGGTCAGCCACGGCAAAGGTAAGCCTGGGTTATTAACTACTACAATCATATTTATAATGGAATGTGACACTTCATAACTCTTTTTGATACAGCTATTCTGCCTGAAGATCATTTATTTAAGTGAAAACAAGCAAACAATCCGTAAAAATGTTGATACTGTTTAATTATATGTGAATTAATAAACAGCTGAAGAATGGACTCCTATTCCTTTTATCAGCAAGCTGGTAAAAGTCCGTGTGGGAATGGAATGGACATGAATACAGATTCACTGTAGGTCCTCTTCCCAGCCCAGCCCATCTTGCTGAAATATTATTATAATACAGGACTCTGGGTTGAGAGTAATGAAAGTTCTTTGGAATTTTAATTTCCCATGGCTGCTAAGATGTTCAATATGGACTATCATTATGTTTCTCTATTGAAATGCAGTCCCCCCCCACCTTCCCCCCCAAAATAAGAAAACCCAGAGCCTTCATTTTTATATTAACTGACCTCACCTTTGAATGTAATGAGATGAAGTTCTCTCTCCCTCCACTTGGCTGTTCTCCTCTCAGATTAAACCGTCGTTTCAATTGAACTTGATCATTTCATCAGGGGAGGTTGACATGTAGCTTGAACCATATTATTGGCTGTTCTCCTCTTGACTTGGTTTGTCCCAATAGGAGTCCAATTTACCTTCAACACCTTCCACCTGGAGGATCACCATGACTACCTGCTCATCACAGAGAATGGCAGCTTTGTCCAGCCCCTGGCACGGCTAACGGGTAACGAGCTGCCCTCGCCCACCAACGCAGGGCTCTACGGGAACTTCAAGGCCCAACTGCGCTTCATATCAGACTTTTCTATATCCTACGAGGGATTCAATATTACCTTCTCTGGTGAGTAGGAGGAGTATGAGGGTGGGTTGCTATTGGTGTGTATGTTTTTGTGTGTCCATTCAAGAGCAGCCTCCTCAACGCTTGGTTGTACGTGTACGTTTGCGTGTTGTTACCCTCTACCAGTGGACTGGACTGAGAGCTCCTTTCCCTCTAGCTTCACATGCCTCCAGTGTTCTGTCCAGTGTTCTGTCCAGTGTTCTGTCCAGTTCTCTGTCCAGTTCTCTGTCCAGTGTTCTGTCCAGTGTTCTGTCCAGTGTTCTGTCCAGTGTTCTGTCCGGTTCTCTGTCCGGTGTTCTGTCCGGTGATCTGTCCAATTCTCTGTCCAGTTCTCTGTCCGGTCTTCTGTCCAGTCTTCTGCCCAGTTCTCTGTCCAGTTCTCTGTCCAGTGTTCTGTCCAGTGTTCTGTACAGTGTTCGGTCCAGTGTTCTGTCCAGTGTTCGGTCCAGTGTTCTGTCCAGTTCTCTGCCCAGTGTTCTGTCCGGTGTTCAGTCCGGTGCTCTGTCTGGTGCTCTGACATCCCCTCTTAGGCCTACCTCACCCCAGACCAACACCTTCAATAATTGATGGGGAGAAAAAAATCATCCTTTCATTTAGCCATCCCTGAAGTTTTTTGAGGGTCATATACATGTAGTTGGAAGTTGGAAGTTTTCATACACTTAGGTTGGAGTCATTAAAACTCGTTTTTCAACCACTACACAAATGTCTTGTTAACAAACTATAGTTTTGGCAAATTGGTTAGGACATCTACTTTGTGCATGACACAAGTAATTTTTCAACAATTGATTACAGACAGATTATTTCACTTATAATTCACTGTATCACAATTCCAGTGGGTCAGAAGTTTACATACACTAAGTTGACTGTGCCTTTAAACAGCTTGGACAATTCCAGATAATTATGTCATGGCTTTAGAAGTCTCTGATAGGCTAATTGGCATCATTTGAGTCATTTGGAGGTGTACCCATGGATGTATTTCAAGGCCTACCTTCAAACTCAGTGCCTCTTTGCTTGACATCATGGGAAAATCTAAAGAAATCAGCCAAGACCTGACAAGTCTGGTTCATCCTTGGGAGCAATTTCCAAACCACGTTCATCTGTACAAACAATAGTGTGCAAGTATAAACACCATGGGACCATGCAGCCGTAATACCGCTCAGGAAGGAGACGTGTTCTGTCTCCTAGAGATGAACGTACTTTGGTGCGAAAAGTGCAAATCAATCCCAGAACAACAGCAAAGGACCTTGTGAAGATGCTGGAGGAAACAGGTACAAAAGTATCTATAGCCACAGTAAAAAGATTCCTATATTGACATAACCTAAAAAGCCGCTCAGCAATGAAGAAGCCACTGCTCCAAAACCACCATAAAAAAGCCAAACTACGGTTTGCAACTGCACATGGGGACAAAGATCATACTTTTTGGATAAATGTCCTCTGGTCTGATGAAACAAAAATAGAACTGTTTGGCTATAATGACCATCATTATGTTTAGAGGAAAAAGGGGAGGCTTGCAAGCCGAAGAACACCATCCCAACCATGAAGCACGTGGGTGACAGCATCATGTTATGGGGGTGCTTTGCTGCAGGAGGGACTGGTGCACTTCAGAAAATAGATGACGGACATTGACCTCAAGCTTCCAAGCTTCCAAAGTTGTGGCAAAATGGCTTAAGGACAACAAAGTCAAGGTATTGGAGTGCCCATCACAAAGCCCTGGCCTAAATCCTATAGAAGATTTACGGGCAGAACTGAAAATGCCCGTGCGAGCAAGGAGGCCTCCAAACCTGACTCAGTTACACCAGCTCTGTCAGGAGGAATGGGCCAAAATTCACCCACCTTATTGTGGGAAGCATGTGGAAGGCTTCCTGAAACGTTTGACCCAAGTTAAACAATTTAAAGGCACTGCTACCAAATACTAATTGAGTGTATGTGTCACGGTCTGACCATCGTTCGTATGTGTTTTCCTTGTTTTAGTGTTGGTCAGGACGTGAGCTGGGTGGGCATTCTATGTTGTGTGTCTGGTTTGTCTATTTCTATGTTTGGCCTGATATGGTTCTCAATCAGAGGCAGGTGTTAGTCATTGTCTCTGATTGGGAACCATATTTAGGTAGCCTGTTTTGTGTTGGGTTTTGTGGGTGATTGTCCTTAGTGTCCTTGTTCCTGTCTTTGTTAGTTTACACAAGTATAGGCTGTTTCGGTTTTCATTACGTTCTTTGTTTTGTAGTGTTTGTATTGATTCGTGTTTTACATTTGTTTATTAAACATGGATCGCAATCTACACGCCGCATTTTGGTCCGACTCTCCTTCACCACAAGAGAACCGTTACAGTATGTAAACTTCTGAACCACTGGGAATGTGATGAAAGAAATAAAAGCTGAAATAAATCATTCTCTCTACTATTATTCTGACATTTCCCATTCTTAAAATAAAGTAGTGATTCTAACTGACCTAAGACAGGGAATTTTTACTAGGATTAAATGTCAGGAATTGTGAAAACTGAGTTTAAATGTACTTAGCTAAGGTGTATGTAAACTTCCGACTTCAACTGTAGATATTGTAGCTTAAATCAGAAATGTCCTTCAGGATGTCATCCCTTCTGAGATTTAAAGGAGAAAGATGTTGACAAGGTTTGTTGACAGTATTTTAACAAACAAATAGGGATGACCCACTGGACAGAGACGTCAATTCAACGTCTATTCCACGTTGGGTCAACGTCATTTGGGGAGTGGGGAGAAATATTTTTTTGATCCAAAGCCATAACGTGGATGAATAATCCATTGACAGCTACTGACACATTCTCAGTTAGTCTGACTTAGGCCGTCATTGTAAATAAGAATTTGTTCTTAACTGACTTGCATATTAAATAAAAGTTAAATTAAACATTTGAATTAACCATTTAAATTAAAAAGCATAAAGTCATCAATCAATTAATAGCAGACATGTATATTGTTCCTCGCTTTATCGTTTTCTTTTTTGAGTATGCACTGTTGTCAAAAAAACTCCATCAATGTGAGTGTAAGTGAAGATGACAGGAATACTACTCATGGAAAAGTTTCACTTGACATTATATTATCATGACCTTCTTGATATGACTTGGAGTATGCACTGCTGTCAAACAATCCTCATGAATAAACATGAAATGTGGATGGGATGTGTTGACGTGTTGATATGGATATACATGGCTTGTGACAGGTAGTCTGCATCCTAAATGGCACCCTATTCCCTTAAAGTGGAAATCAGCATTAGAAACAATAACAGAGCATCCTCCCCGCTCCTGTTTTGGTAAAAAGCTGAGGGATCGTCATGGTTTTAACCATGTTTTGAAGCTATATTGTGTTTGTTTACATTTACTTTGATTACAAAAACATTGGTGTAAAAGAAGGTAAAAATAGTTTATTTTTTAGTTTTTAGTTTTTTGAATCCCTTTTCCTCCCCAATTCCGTGATATCCAATTGGTAGTTACAGTCTTGTTCCATCGCTGCAACTCCCGTACGGACTTGGGAGAGGTGAAGGTCGAGAGCCGTGCGTCCTCCGAAACACAACCCCGCCAAGCCATACTGCTTCTTGACACAATGCATGCTTAACCCGGAAAATAGCCGCACCAATGTGTTGGAGAAAACACCATTCACCTGGCTACCTGTGTCAGCGTGCATGCACCTGGCCCGACACAGGAGTAGCTAGAGCACGATGGGACAAGGACTTCCCAGCCGGCCAAACCCTCCCCTAACCCGTGCGACACTGGGCCAATTGTGCGTTGCCTCATGGGTCTCTCATGGGTCGCATTCCAGGATCTGTAGTAACACAGCTAGTGCCTAAGAATGCTGTGCCATTCAGGAGGCCATATTTGGGGTTTTGATGGGGTACAACAGTTGAACTAAGCTCACGAGACATTTATTAGTTATATTGTTCAAGAATCAAGTCCAAAAATGGATGTAGTAACTGCTGATTTCCTCTTTAATAGTGCAAAATATAACCAGATCCTATGGGCCCTGATCAAAAGTAATGCTAATACACTTGTTCAAACAGATATCACAAACACACATGCACACACACACGGTATCCCCAAAGCAATATCAATGTAATGGCCATGGTGCGTTGTCAGACTGCAAAGAGACATGGAGTTGCGTGTATCAGTCCAAGTCATGGTGCTCTTCGAATTCGCCACAATCTTATCCTCAATCCCCTGCATATGGCAAGACCGTGCATAGTATATTTTAGAGAGAAACAGCTAGGCTAGAAACCTACTGTATATGTTGAAACAGAAGGTTCACTTACAAATGTGCTCATAATGGCATGGTGTTTTATGTAGGCTACACTTCTAATGATTACTATCTTGTGAATCTAAGTCACTGACTGCATGGAGAAGGATTGCGTGTCCCTGTCGGGCTCAAGGGCTGCCCCCAAACCCCTGTCATGGACCTTACATAGCCACGGGACAGGGGGCAGGTGTTTGGGTAAAGCCCCATCTGAGACAAGTCATTTTACGTTCTATTATTATAACAGGCAACAGGTCTAGCCACTAGCCTCTATATGATAAACACGTGGTAACCTAAATTAATGGTATAGCTGAGACAAATAACCTATAACGGAGACGATGCCCCTGTTTTGGGATAACCTATGCATTCTTCATTCCTCCCATCCTTGAAGACATTACAAATAGATGGATAGTGACAGGAGATATAACGCTAGCCTACTAACCAAATAATGTCAGATCAGTGATTATTTCTTTATAGCCTGTATAGCCTATCATAATTTATCTAATAGGCCTATATTTAGATTAATAATTATTTCAAGAAAGGGAGAATCCATCCATGAATATATTCAAACAGCGCCTCAGATTAGCTGCTTTGTGCATGCAAAAGTGGTCCTTGAGTTGCCTCTCCTCCCACAGACACGTTTGCGTAAAACCCCTGTTTCATTGTTTATTCCTCCAGCAGCCGTTTGGATAATTTACATTCACTTGCCCTCTGTAACGTATGATTAACCTTCAGGTTAGGGTACTCAATCTAGTGGGCCACTATAGGTTTATAATGGGCTGCAAAATAGTGGTGTTGTAGCAGATTTGGAGAGCAGCTTGACGTGGGACACGTACACACGCATAGCCCTCAGGCTCCACCAGGATGCCAAGATACTTTGTTTTATTGGGTGTACAGACATAGCCTACTGGCCTATAGTCTTTAGAAGGATAGTTACAATGAGGGGGAAATACTACTGTTAGTAAAGCACCATGGATAAGGTTGTGAATAGTTGCCATAATGCGCAGATTTTTTGCAAGATGTTTGCCTAGGCTACGCAGCAGAACGTTGTATCGCGAATACAGGGACAAGACCATTTTTTATTTGTGCAAACAATGCACCATGGCCATTAGAAGAGTGTATGCCAACAGTCTGAAAATGCCAGAGGGAACTTAGTGTGTGTGTGTGTGCGTGCGTGCGTGTGTGTGTGTGTGTGTGTGTGTGTGTGTGAGTGAGATGTTTTAGGTCATTAGATTGATAAGCGTGAGTGAGCAGTGACGCCTGTTTGAACAACTGTATTAGATCATCATTGCAGTGGCGGTCAGTAGGATGAGGGAGGACAATTTTTTTTTTTTGCATGGCCTTATTTTTATTACAGCATATTGGATGACTGTCATTCATATTCCATTCAACGAGCTCAATGTAACATCGATAGGTTTAGGTTACTACATGATACTCCAATTTTCCCTGTACCCATCATGAGGTTGCTACAACCTAGCCTATGAATGAAAGTTTACACTATCGTAGGTCGAGAGAAATTTGAGTAATCAAGGTGACAGACATTGACCCTTTCAATATCGCCTTGCACACTCTTGCCTGCATCTATCCGATCTAGGGTGTAAGCATTAATCCAACAGTTGCAAACAAGGGTTTCTATTGGACAAATTCAGGTATGTTTAACCCCATTTCATTCAGTTTAAGAAACATTTTTCAACAGAATTGAGCGAATTAATACAACCCTGATTACACGCAAACACAGTTCACTTTCATAGCAGCCACATAAACTCAGCAAAAAAAGAAACATCCTCTCACTGTCAAGTGCGTTCTGGAGGGTCATGTCAGGATGAGCCTGCAAGAAGGGTACCACATGAGGGAGGAAGATGTCTTCCCTGTAACGCACAGCGTTGAGATTGCCTGAAATGACAACAAGCTCAGTCTGATGATCCTGTGACACACCGCCCCAGACCATGACTGACCCTCCACCTCCAAATTGATCCCGCTCCAGAGTACAGGCCTCGGTGTAACGCTCATTCCTTCAACAATAAACGCGAATCCGACCATCACTCCTGGTGAGCCAAAACCGCGACTTGTCAGTGAAGAGCACTTTTTGCCAGTCCTGTCTGGTCCAGCGATGGTGGGTTTGTGCCCATAGTGTGATGTCTGGTGAGGACCTGCCTTTACAACAGGCCTACAAGCCCTCCTGTCCAGCCTCTCTCAGCCTATTGCGGACAGTCTGAGCACTGATGGAGGAATTGTGCGTTCCTGGTGTAACTCGGCAGTTGTTGTTGCCATCCTGTGCCTGTCCCGCAGGTGTGATGTTCGGATGTACCGATCCTGTGCAGGTGTTGTTACACGTGGTCTGGCACTGCGAGGATGATCAGCTGTCCGTCCTGTCTCCCTGTAGCGCTGTCTTAGGTGTCTCACAGTATGGACATTGCAATATTTTGCCCTGGCCCCACCTGCAGTCCTCATGCCTCCTTGCAGCATACCTAAGGCACGTTCACACAAATGACCAGGGACCCTGGGCATCTTTCTTTTGGTGTTTTTCAGAGTCAGTAGAAAGGCCTCTTTAGTGTCCTAAGTTTTCATAACTGTGACCTTAATTGCCTACCGTCTGTAAGCTGTGAGTGTCTTAACGACCGTTCGACAGGTGCACGTTCATTAATTGTTTATCGTTCATTGAACATGCATGGGAAGCAATCTTTGAAAAAGGGACATTTATTTTTTTGCTGAGTTTACAAATAACATGATCTTTGATCTCTGTATAATTCCTACTCACATCTACGCTCTCCCCTCCTCTCACATTTTCCCTTTCCTTGTGTACATCAGTGCACAACATATCAGGTCTGTGACCAGGTGAAAAAAACTTTCCTAGCCAAACCTTCATATCATAATCGCTACACACAGCTTACATCATTATCATAGCTAATGTCATATTCAACATAGCTACTTGAACTAACTTGTTAGTAAACCCGCTACAATCATGCAGTACAGTATACAGTCAGCAAGCAGTTACACCGGTGGGCCCTGGTGGCAATAAATTAATCAAACCAAAAGCTTCCTTGACTTGGAAGAGTTCCAGTGTTGGATAGCCATAGCCAGCTAGCTAACATAGCATCCCTCTCTGTTTGAGCCGGGTGTTTGAGTAGGCTAAACTAGCTAGCTACATTCGCCAGCTAAGTAAGTGAAAGCAAAAAAAATAATACTAAATATAGCTCTCTCTCTCTCTCACTCACTCGCTTCTCCATTTTTGAGGAAATTAATTTGTACAAACAGTTAAACTATTGTCTTTATCTTTGAGTCAACTACTCACTACATTGTATACACTGCAATTATAGCTAGCTGTAGCTTATGATTTCAGTAATATATTCATTCTCTGATCCTTTGATTGGGTGGATCACATGTCAGTTCATGCTGCAGGAGCTCTGATAGGTTGGAAGACATCCTGCAGCAGTTGTCATGATTACTGTGTAAGTCTATGGAAGGGGGTGAGCTCCACGAGCCTCCTAGGTTTTGTATTAAGGTCAATGTACCCAGAGGAGGACAGAAACTAGCTGTCCTGCGGCTACACCATGGCACTACCCTACGGTGATGTTGAGGCTACTGTAGACCTTCATTGTAAAACAGTGTGTTTCAATGAATTATTTGGCGACATTGATATATTTACTATAGTTTTATCTAAAAAGGCTAACTTTTGAAATGTTTTACTATTTTTATTTGAATGAAATTCACTGAGGAGTGATGGCCATTTGTTCATTTTGCTCCTACTGTTTACTGCCCACACACACACACACACACACACACACACACACACACACACACACACACACAACACACCACACACACACACACACACACACACACACAAAAAACCTGCCCATCTCAACCTATGTATGTAACCAAGGTTCCTCCTTCTGAAAATAATCTGTGGCACTACCTCTTCCTACTGTGCCTAATACTTAGCATAATTATTGGTTATTGTGTGCTAAAAAAGCACGGATTTCCATGTTACTAAAGCCAATTCTAAAGTATAGTTTCACCAGGTCATCTAACTCATTTTATTAACACTTTATTATGCACTGGAATGTCAGTTACATTATTGATCTTGTTTATTTGACATGTTTCATCTCCTTGTTCTTTGGAGTACAAACATACGTATTCTCTGCATTCAAACAAACCCTCATTGAATGTACATGATCCAAAAGTTTGACATGACACAATTTCTCTCCTCCTTCTTCAGAGTACAACTTGGAGCCGTGTGAGGACCCGGGGATGCCACAGTTTGGCCAGAGGAACGGCTACGGCTTTGGCATCGGGGACACCCTGACATTTTCTTGCAACATGGGCTACCGGCTAGAGGGGGTGCCAGAGGTCATCTGCCTGGGAGGGGGGAGGCGCATGTGGAGCGCACCTCTGCCAAGGTGTGTGGGTACGTGGTCACCTGTTTTCATTCCCTTACAACTATTGTTACAATGCTTGTGGTTGATAAGATTTTATTTTATATCTAATTACAGTGATTCTCAGTGATGGGCTTTCTGGAAACCTTACTGTCAAATACAAATACTCCAATCTATTTCATCAATTCCTCTCAAATTGCATTGGAGGAATGGATCCAAGATCCTTTTGAGAGGAATAATTGAGGAAACAAAGACAGAGGTAGCAAGGATTTGACAGATAGTAAGGTACCCAGACAAAGCCTTGCGCCTGCATGTTTAGTCTTAGCTATGTGGCATCACACCTGATTCAGCTAATTGAATGATCATCAAACAACAGCTTGATTAGCTGAATCAGATGTTTCACTGCTGAGCTGGGACAAAACCTGCAGTACTCTGGCTCTTCAGGAGCATGGTTGAGGATCACTGATCTATATTGTTCACCATGGATGTTTCCTTGCTTGTTGAGCTCTGAGCACTGAGAATGAGTAGGGAGGGCCTACACTCTTAAAAAATACAGGTTCCAGTTGAAACCAAATAAGTTTCTTCAGAGCGATCACATAGGGGAACCATTTTAGGTTCCTCGAAGAACATTAAATGGGATGGTTATTTCCATGAGTGTTAATTTAACTCTTTACAGTGTCACTCGAACTTGAATCAACACTAGAAATGTTACACTGAAAAATCAACACTAGTTAACACCAATGTGTTGTATGGTATGAAAGGCTTCCATACATTTCAATAACTAGAACTAGAATTCTGAAGAACCGTCGATGCCACATCAAGGACCCCCCACTTAACTCAAATGTTCTTTGTCGGGCAATAGTTTTCCAAATAACCTTAACAGCTGAGGAAGAACCATTTAAGAACCTTTGGTGTTGGGTACTCTGTTTAAGATATGCCACAGTAAACCTGAAGAAACACGCGGAGACAGACAGTCAGGCGGACAGACAGGCAGGCACACAGATAGATACATAGAGCCCTGTGTCTGTGTCTGGCTTTCTTGATCCGTCTACATCAAACCCAATCTGCCCCTTGTCCTCTGTCCCTGTAGGGGAGTGTCTCTGTGTATCATTAACAAGCTGGGAGAGGTCAGATGGGTTGTCAACAAGGCTAATGCAAAGAGACTAGCATGACTGCATGCTGTTTAATAGAGATACTGTGGAGTGAGCTATGAATCTCACTGTCACAATGTACCAAGCAAACCCCAGTCTGCTACACCACCTATGCAGTGGGGTACCCAGACCTTGGTTCGTTGGTATTTTTCTCTAAAGAATTTTAGCTCCACTTAATTGAGCCATGGAATCATCCCAGAAGTGCACATTCCACCCATCTGGCACTCCAAGCAGGCTCAATCAATCATTCAAAAGTATTTGATTAAAAAATATATATATATTTGAACCCAGGTATTTCCCCAGTCTCCTCCTCCTCAGACGAGGTTACTTAGCGCTCTTGTTCCCCAACCAAACCTGCCTCTTCCTGTTTCTACAGTACTTACCGTGGCGTCCTCCTTGGTATGACACCAGCTGCTTCAGGAGAATAGTGATTTACAATTCAGGCTGTCATGTGGAGATGTTCCTGGATTGTATCTCTCCGTGCATCCTGCCACACGGAGCCAAGTTAAAGGAATCCAGCAACCACTAAACATCCATCAAATCCCAGACTTGTCTGAATAAAACACTATCCCCTGGAATTTATCCCACACATGTATAATGTCCGGGCCCTAACTGCCGGGCATAAACAGATTCATAATTATAATAATGGAGAACTTTTCACATTTTTCCAACGTAGCCCAAAAATAAAATAATTCAGGGCTGGGAAGGTCACCAGTAATTTTTCATATTAATTGAAAAAATAATGATACGCATTTGTCAACGCTGTGTGTGCGTGTCGTTTGTTTACTTGCATTGTTTCTGTCGTTTCATTTTTCATGGTGTTCATTGGTGCCAGATCTGTAATCTTGAGAGTGACTAGAAAAACAAGGCCGCTAATTTGTGTTTTGTGCATGATTTTTCAAAATGCCATCAGGTATACTATACGCTTCAAGGGTAGAGTACACAGTGGGCAGTGACAAAAACGAGAATCTGTGCACAGAATACTTTTTGGGATGGTCTATATCCTGGAAGTTTAGCCTTTTATCATCAATACAGTGGGCAATGTAAGCTTTTTGGGAGGCTAAAGGAGTGTGGGATGTGGATTAAAAACCTACAGTGTATGAATCATGTGGCAGTCAAGCAGTAACACAAGCATCAAGTTTCCCAGCCATCCATCGCAAACACCAATTTCTGTATCCACCCCAAAACAAAATGACTCAATTGTAAAGAGAAATATGTACACCATGCCCTATGCATTCATAAACGTCCAATTCCTCGTGGCAGCACCGTATATACTGTACCTTACAATCTATACTGTGTGTAAAAAAGAATAATCAAAAAGTACAAATCAAACCACCTTTCTAAGACATGTACATATGTAGGATCTTAATTTGATTCCTCTTTTCCGGCACATAATCCACATAATCATTTACATTTCCTGTTGCTGCAGGATTATTTTCCTGCTGTGGCAAACTGACTCAGACTAAGACCCCATATCTGTATCCAACTGGGATGCTTTTACCGAATCGACAGACATCTGTACTTTCCTTCTCTCTTCAGTTTTTAATGATATTCTTTGAGATGAATCTCTCCTGACTGTAAAAATGTGTTTCCGCTTCCAATCTGTCTATTATAGGCACATTCATCACAGCAGGTGGCATTTCTGAGGGATGCCATGCCCCTTCCACAGGGTGCCATAACTGTCACGTGATCGCACATTTACACACCCTTTTCGTATAAGGCGAGAGCGTAAAATGTGGCTCCATTTGTTCATTGTTGTCACTAACATCTGACACCTGTTAGAATGGGTGGCAACAAAAATCGGTGCATCACTGTTATAGGCTAGGTTGGTGGATGTGTAATACGTTTACAGTTGAAGTCAGAAGTTTACATACACTTAGATTGGAGTCATTAAAATTAGATTTTCAACCACTACACACATTTCTTGTTAACAAACTATAGTTTTGGCAAGTCGGTTAGGACATCTACTTTGTGCATGACACAAGTAATCTTTCCAACAATTGTTTACAGACAGATTATTTCACTTATAATTCACTGTATCACAATTCCAGTGGGTCATAAGTTTACATACACTAAGTTGACTGTGCCTTTAAACAGCTTGGACAATTCCAGAAAATTATGTAATGGCTTTAGAAGCTTCTGATAGGCTAATTGACATCATTTTGTCAATTGAAGGTGCACTTGTGAATGTATTTCAAGGCCAACCTTCAAACTCATTGCCTCTTTGCTTGACATCATGGGAAAATCCAAAGAAATCAGCCAAGTCCTCAGAAAAAAATTGAAGACCTCCACAAGTCTGGTTCATCCTTGGGAGCAATATCCGAATGCCTGAAGGTACCACGTTCATCTGTACAAGCAATAGTACACAAGTATAAACACCATGGGACGACGCAGACGTCATACCGCTCAGGAAGGAGATGTGTTCTGTCTCCTATGGATGAACGTACTTCGGTACGAAAAGTGCAAATCAATCCCAGAACAACAGCAAAGGACCTTGTGAAGATGCTGGAGGAAACAGGTACAAAAGTATTTATACCCACAGTAAAAACGAGTCCTATTTTGACATAACCTGAAAGGCCGCTCAGACAACTTCCGGTGAAATTGGAGGACGCACAATTCAAATAAATAATCATAAAAATTATGGATATTCATAATTTAGGTACATACAAGTGTCTTATATTGGTTAAAAGCTTAAAGTCTTGTTCATCTAACTGCATTGTCTGAATTACAATAGGCTTTACAGCGAAAGCATTCAATGCGATGTTTGAGCATGCCATGTTTGAGGACGGCGCCCCACATCAAAATATTTTTCAACCAGCACAGGCTTCATAAAATCACAAATAGAGATTAAATATTCACTTACTTTTTGAAAATTGTCATCTGATATTGCAATCCAAAGGGTCCCAGCTACACCATGCATGATCGTTTTGTTAGATAAAATCTTTCTTTATATCCCAAAAAGTCTGTTTAGTTGGCGCCATCGATTTGAGTAATCCACACGTTCAACATGCAGAGAAAGGAATCTAAAAAGCTAACGCTAAACTTTGATAAAACAAGTCAAAATACATTTCTATTCAATCCTCAGGTACCCTAAAATGTAATTAAACTATAATATTTCATATAGAAAGAAGTATGTTGAATAGAAAAGCAAAATAAGCAGGTGCGTGTCCTCTTCGTCGCACGCACAGACTGATTTCCAACTGATTCCCAGTACTAAAACTCTAAATTCTTCCTCTTTTGGGAAGAAACAAGCCTGAAACCTTTGAACAAAGACTGTTGACATCTAGTGGAAGCCATAGCAATTCCTATCTGTGAGCTGGATTTGGATATGACCCTATTGGAAGAGCATGGGTGATCAAAGATTTTTTTTCCGGTTGGTTTTTCTTTGGATTTTCACCTACAATATCAATTGTGTTTTACTCTCATACATAATTTTAACATTTCTACACACGTCAAAGTGTTTCCTATCCAATGGTACCAAGTACATGCATATCCTGGCTTCTGGGCCTGAGTAACAGGCAGTTTACTTAGGGCACACCAGTCAGACAGGAAGTGGAGAAAAATAGACCCTAGCCTGAAGAAGATTTATTAATGTGATCATATTTCCAGGAATGTATTTTTAGAGGAATTGATGAGCCCTCTGACAGACATAAAATAAACATTTAAGAAATGGACTGCGTCCCAAATGGTTGGTTTGACGCACCCATCGGTTCCGATAATGGCATTGAGTATAAGTCTTAGAACACAGACAACAACAATAGACTACTGGTGAATGGAAGGATGCAGGTCCTTTGGAATAAAGCAATAGAGCCCTAAAGCCTGAGTCCCAAATGCACCCTATTCCCTTTATAGTGCTCTAGTTTTGACCAGAGCCCTATGGGGCTCTATATTGGGAATAGGGAGCCACTTTGGTGGCATTCTCTGTGTTTATAATGAGGATATATTTTTTTTTCACTGCTAGCGTACGGCTCCAAAACAAACAAACTAACGAGAGAGCCATTCTGGGACTCATTAGAGAAACCTTTGTCTTGACAACACCACAGATAAGAGAAAGAAGGGACTTGTGTGTTTTGTGGATAGAGAGGAAAGAATAATGCTGTTTTATTAGATTGAGATAATTGTGCATTCGCCCTAAGGGTGTTATGTACAGGTAACTTCCAAAATAAAGGAAACTACAATATAAAGTAGGGCGATGGGCCATCACAATCCGCCAGAACAGCTTCAATGCGCCTTGGCATAGATTCTACAACTGTCTGGAACTCTATTGGAGGGATGTGACACCATTATTTTTGCAGTTACCTGTATGTGATAAGCAAAGAGAGAAAGGCCTGAGGAGATATAGATTTTAATAATAGATCTACACATTTTGACAAACTGTGACAGTTTGTCCCATCAGCATTCCACATGGGGTATAGTGTAGACACCAATATTCTCAAATCAAAATGGCCGCCGCATATTTGTCACAAACCAGATATTTCAACTGGTTATATTTGTAGTTTCTCTTTATCCCCGGTGTGCTTTGAAATCTCAGTGCTGTGACAGCATGGGTGCTATTGATTCCTACTGTGAAGCCTCTCCTATCGAAATGCAATATGAAACATTTCATCTTTACTAGCTATTGGATATTCACATTTTCGTCGTGGGTGAAGAGACACAATTTTGATAAACATTGCTCTGAGGCAGATTGGTATCTCATTATCTTAGTTCTGACTCAATAAACACAGTTTATTATGACACACACACACACACACACACACACACATACATCTCATGATCCAATGATTGTACAGTGAGTATTATCAATTATTAATATAAAGGCATCCATCTCACACTTCCTTTCTCTTCCTAAAGAAGTCAAAGGATTGATTGCTTTCTATAAAAGCAGGAGGAATATATTGGAGAGAACAGCAGCAGCCTCAAATGGCCAATGGTTGGTTTCAGAATACTCAGCTCATTGTTCTGTTGTTGTACCAAATGCCCCATATAATAACCCACACAGAGATGAACATAATCATTAGCATAGATATTAAAACAATATTTTGACTGTGAATTGGGTCTGAATTGGGTCTGAATTTGGATACATTGCTGGGGTTCTTTTTCACCGGCAGGGGACATCCCTCCCTGCAGTTTATTCTATGACTGTGGCTCTGTTCCAAAAGCCACCATATTCCCTACATAGTTGCACTACTTTTGACCAGAGCCCTATGAGCCGTGGTGAAAAGTATTGCACTGCATAGGGAAAAGGGTAGCTTTTGAGACGCAGCCAATGATTCACTGTGCTATGGATCGTGTCTGTTCCATCAACTGGTTAATATGCGTTAGCACATCTCTGAGGGTGCTGAATACATTTCCCCTTCCATTAGATTAAGTCTAAAGGTGTTCCCTCTTTCTGTTCCTGGAATACAGAGACACCAGTAGTCACAATACTATGTTTCCCACCATGTTAAGTACAGGGCCTCCCGGGTGGCACAGTGGTCTAGTGCCAGAGACCCTGGGTTCGAGCCCAGGCTCTGGCGCAGCCGGCAGCGACCGGGAGGTCTGTGGGGCAACGCACAATTGGCCTAGCGTCATCTGGGTTAGGTAGGGCTTGGCCCGTAGGGATATCCTTGTCTCATCACACAATAGCGACTCCTGTGGCAGGCTGGGTACAGTGCACGCTAACCAGGTTGCCAGGTGCACGGTGGTGTGGCTATAAAATATCATTTTATTTATTGCATTTATTTGTTAGGGACAATGTATATCAATCAACAGACCCAATTCAATTTTTGGGATCAGTGCAGCGACAGGTGCATGGTATCCAGCTGCTGGGATGAAGAGCCTGAACCGACCTAGTGGTTTGTTTCCCTGTCTAAAGCCAAAGAGCAGAGAGAGAGACAGTACCTATAATTTCATTTATTGCATTTATTTGTTAGGGACAATATATATCAATCAACATTTTTGGTAATGTGCCAGCTGGCTAGTTTTCAACTGTAGTCCATGGGAAGGTAAATAAAAGCATTTATACTTAGAACACAATGTTTGTTGAAATCCACTAATGAAATCTGATAGTTTTGGACACTTCTGTCTCGGGGATCAGTGCAGCGACAGGTGCATGGTATCCAGCTGCTGGGATGAAGAGCCAGAACAGACCTAGTAGTTTGTTTCCCTGTCTAAAGCCAAAGAGCAGAGAGAGAGACAGTACCTTAACTGCTGAGTTGCCTGCAGTGTGGTGATGGCTTAAAGAGGATCCTCCACACTCCATCTCTTAATGGCATCGCTTTATCATCGTCTGTATGCTCCAACAGAGCATATCCCTCCCTCCTTCCATCTTTCATTCCCTGTCTCTCTCTCTCTCTCTGTGTCTCTCTCTGTCTCTCTCTCTCTGTCTCTGTCTCTCTGTCTCTCTGTCTCTCTCTCTCTCTCTCTCTCTCTCATGCATCCCAGTGCCCAATTAATTTCACTTCCACCAAATGGCAAAAGATGACTATCTGCATTTCAGACCTTAGGTACATGCACTACACTGTACATGTGTGTGCATGCGTGCGTGTGTGTGTGTTTGTGCGAGTAAACGGTGAAGAGCAAAAAATGAAAAATAACATGAACATGACGCACCTTATCTTTAGAGGCGATGGCGCCAGCAGTGACACTCTACTCATATCTCCCATGATCCTCCCCTTCAATTTGCTCCCTCCTGTTATTCTTTTGGACACATGGTGTGTTTGCCACAATGGGACTGTCCCCTTATCTTCTCTTGACACTCCCAGATGATAAAAGAGGAAGGGGAAGTTAATACACAGACGGTGTCCCAAATCACACCGTATTATCCCTATAGTGCACTACTTATGGGCCCTGGTGCACTAAAGAAAGAATAGGGTGGTATTTGGGAAGCAGCATGTGTGGAGTAGAGTAGAGAGTCTTCCAGGGTGGTCGCTGTGGAGAGACTCCAGGGGGTTGGTGATGTACAGGGAGATACAAGATATGACTGATAGGGTTGAGTGAACTGAATGGGCATAGAGACCCAGGGGCAGATCTATAGATGAGGCCATGAATGGTGAGGTTCAAGTTCAGCGACACATAGCCTTTTTAATTAGAACACACACATACACACACATGCAGCTTTGCTGGCTTGGCCCACCATATATGAGCCTAGCCGAGCACGTAAGCGTGACATTTTTACAGGATGTTTTTAAGGGGCAGAGCATTTTAACTCAGTCCACCAACATGCTCTGGATTTGCAGTATGCACATGCTCCTTCCAGTCCATGCTCCTCACTTCTCCCAGTCCATGCTCCTCCCTCCTCCCAGTCCATGCTCCTCCCTCCTCCCAGTCCATGCTCCTCCCTCCTTCCCAGTCCATGCTCCTCCCTCCTTCCCAGTCCATGCTCCTCCCTCATTCCCAGTCCATGCTCCTCCCTCCTTCCCAGTCCATGCTCCTCCCTCCTTCCCAGTCCATCCATGCCCCTCTTCCTCCCAGTCCATCCTTCCCAGTCCATGCTCCTCCCTCCTCCCAGTCCATGCTCCTGCTTCCTCCCAGTCCATGCTCCTCCCTCCTTCCCAGTCCATGCTCCTCCCTCCTTCCCAGTCCATGCCCCTTCTTCCTCCCAGTCCATGCTCCTCCCTCCTTCCCAGTCCATGCTCCTCCCTCCTTCCCAGTCCATGCTCCTCCCTCCTTCCCAGTCCATGCTCCTGCTTCCTCCCAGTCCATGCTCCTCCCTCCTTCCCAGTCCATGCTCCTCCCTCCTCCCAGTCCATGCCCCTCCCCTCCCAGTCTCTGCCCATTTTATCTTTGAACAATGATGCAGTAAAAGCATGGCACTCAACAGTGTAATCAGTGTAATCAGGTCAGATTGCATGAAGGCAAGGAGTTCCTCCCTTCGTTATTATTGTAAATGGCAATATGTTTTACTGTTTGATATTCCATCAAGCCCAGTCCGGGGGGAGATAGAGCTTAAGTATTTTGCTCTGATGACGTCAGCTAGGCTGTGCCTCGCTCTCTTTCTCCCTCTCACTCACTCTCTCAGTATTAAGCAGTTGGATTTTAATTTGGGAGTAAATGGATAACAGAGGATTTTCATTGATTAACATTAGGCAAAAAAAGTGTTGCTCCGGTTTAATCCTGCTTTAATGCAACATCAAGGAGTCAAACTGTGGGAATTTTGGAAAGGAATATACCCAGTCATATGTACAACTGCATTTATTTATTTTACCTTTATAGAACTAGGCAAGTCAGTTAAGAACATATTTTTATTTTCAATAATGGCCTCGGAACAGTGGGTTACCTGCCTTATTAAGGGGCAGAACAACAGATTTTTACCTTGTCAGCTCAGGGATTTGATCTTGCAACCTTTCAGTTATTAGTCCAACGCTCTAACCACTAGGCTGCTTGCCACCCCAGTTGAATGCCTTCAACTGAAATGTGTCTTCCGCATTTAACTCAACCCCTGAATCAGAGAGGTGCGGGGGGCTGCCTTTAGGAGAGGCGAGGAAGAGTGATATATGTACTGTGTAGATCTCCAATTGTGATTTCTGTACACAGGAGTGTCGGTAAAGTAGCCTAAAGCTTTGTTGGTGTTGTCTATCCATTTACAGTGTCAAGCCAAAGTAGAAAAAGTCAAAAACAACTTGAATCCATTGTTGTTTTGGGATCCTGTAAAGCTTTTGTAGTCTTTGAACAAACATACTGTATCAGGTGGGAGGATTTGTGAGCAGATTGGGTTTTTGTTTCCTGTGTGTTTGTGATAATATAAAGCCTATTCACACCAACCGACAGACACGTAGGCAAACACTCATGCATGCATACACACACAAACACCCTCTCTCCCTCTCTGAAGTGAGAACAGGTGGCTGTATGTAAATAATTGGAATTGCACTTGAGAATTCCGTTTATCTGATTATCTGTCTGAGTAATTTTTGCTTTTGACCTAAACTGCACTGCATTGCAGATTCCTTTCCACCTCTCTTTTGTTTCCCCTCGGCTCACAAGTTCATATTCCATCATAAAGCAATTTCGGGAACGTTTCGCCTGTGTCACTCGCTGCTGCATTTACAATGGATTTGTTTCCCCACCTTACTCACATTTTCTAATGTATTTGTTTCCTTGTTTACAGGAGCACTAGTTCCCTTCATTGTCAGGGCTGAAATCCTTCATAACCCATGGTGTTGCCTCAGATTTGTATTACTAAGGGACCAGGCTCTCTGTGCAAGCTACAGGGGTTGGGTTTTACACACTAGGATGTAAGTAGTCTTGTCTAAGCCAAAACGGTCCGTAAGGCAGGAGCCTATGTCCTGTTTCTGTATTGCTAAGCAGCTTGATGTTCAAGTACACCACTGTCACGTGTGCTTCCACTCCGGGCTCTAGGTCACCAGGCTGCTCGTTATGGCGTGCACCTGTCATCATCGTTACACGCACCTGCGCGTCATCGCTCACCTGGAAAACCATCACTTCCTTGATTTACCTGCCCTATATGTGTCACTCCCTTTGGGTCCTCATTGTTTCTGTTTCCTGTCTGTACGTTGTTCATGTGTCTTGTATTATGTTTAATTTATTTATTAAAACACTCTCTCCCTGAACTTCCCAACTCTCAGCGCACATTGTTACAACCACCTGGACAGGAAGCTAGCAGGGCCTTACCCCCAATCCATCTCCTTAATGCTGAGAGCCAAGCAATTAGTTTAGTATAAACCGTGTTAAACAATTAACAGGTTGTTTCCAGAATGAACTGTTTCCATTTTGGTAGACGTGGATGCAATTATTTTGTGTATGCCCATGGCTTGTAATGTCATCTGTGTAACGGTCTTCTTCTTCCTCTGACGAGGAGTAGTAGGAAGGATCGGAGGACCAATGCGCAGCGTGGTACGTGTTCATGATTCTTTTAATAGAACGCTGAAAAATACAAAATAACAACGTGAAATAACAAAAACCGAACCAGTTCCATGTGGAACACACAGACACAGAAAATAACCACCCACAAAACACAATAGAAAACAGGCTACCTAAATATGGCTCCCAATCAGAGACAACGACTGACACCTGCCTCTGATTGAGAACCATACTAGGCCAAACACATAGAAATATAACAACAGAACAAAACATAGAAAAACAACAGAATGCCCACCACAACTCACACCCTGACCAACTAAAATAAAGACATAAAAAAGGAACTAAGGTCAGAACATGACAATCTGAAATTATAGGATTTAGATCAAATGTCCCAAAAAACATTCTGGATGATTGATGTTGATTGTTTTGTTTTGGCCAAAATGTCCATTATACCTGTAAGTCCATGGGATATAAGAAGGATGTAACTACAGTCACACCTGATGATGACTGACCTGTGTCTTTTTGTGTGTACTGTGGCTGGTTCCTTTCTCTCATAGCAACACACTAATACTTGAATGGACAAGAGAAATAGCTTCAGTCAGGATTCAGGACACATCTTTTGTATGTCAATAAATGACGTAAAGAAATAACTCCAGTCTTTATTCCAGACCAGCTGTACGGTTGGGTTCTATCTAATTTCTTTACAAGGCACAGAGTAGCTGGCCAAAGGAAACCACCTCCTCTCAGACAGGACCTATTATTAGCTACTTCCTCAGAACCATTTCAGGCAGGTTATCACCTGAAAATGAACAAGAAGGATCCCCCACACATACACACATACATAGGCCACAGGCCACACACACAAGCACAAACACACCCCACTAGCACAGTAACAATAGGACAAATATGAAATGATCTTGCCTGCTTGCACCAGATCATTGATCCACTCTAATAGAAAGCTGAACACGCAGGATTACCATTCTAACCGATTATTGGTGGTTGTGCAGTAGGCACTCGTTTTAATGGAAGTGCTCTATTTCATCATCTTGTCTCATGTGTCATGCAATGTGGTGTGTGTGTCTCTGTGTGTGCATGTGCGCTCTGTCACAAACATGTTCCATATAGCTACCACACTACAGTGGTAGGCTTCATTACCAACAACGATGAGACTGCCTACAGGGAGAAAGTGAGGGCACTCGGAGTGTGGTGTCAGGAAAATAACCTCTCACTCAACGTCAACAAAACAAAGGAGATGATCATGGACTTCAGGAAACAGCAGAGGGAGCACCTCCACATCGACAGGACAGTAGTGGGGAAGGTGGAAAGTTTTAAGTTCCTTGGCGTACACATCACAGACAAACTGAAATGGTCCACCCACACAGACAGCGTGGTGAAGAAGGCACAACAGCGCCTCTTCAACCTCAGGAGGCTGAAGGAATTTGGCTTGTCACCAAAAACACTCACAAACTTTAATAGATGCACAATCGAGATGCATCCTGTCAGGCTGTATCACCGCCTGGTACGGCAGCTGCTCCGCCCACAACCGTAAGGCTCTCCAGAGGGTAGTGAGGTCTGCACAACGTATCACCGGGGGCAAACTACCTGCCCTCCAGGACACCTACAGCACCCGATGTCAAAAATATAATCAAGGACAACAAACACCCAAGCCACTGCCTGTTCACCCCGCTATCATCCAGAAAGCGAGGTCAGTACAGGTGCATCAAAACTGGGACCGAGAGACTGAAAAACAGCTTCTATCTCAAGGCCATCAGACTGTTAAACAGACATCACTAACATTGAGTGGCTGCTGCCAACATACTGACTCAAATCTCTAGCCACTTTAATCATGAAAAAATGGATGTAATAAATGTATCACTAGTCACTTTAAACTATACCACTTTATAAAATGTTTACAGACCCTACACTACTCATCTCATATTTATATACTGTACTCTATACCATCTACTGCATCTTGCCTATGCCGTTCGGCCCTCGCACATCCACAGCCGTACATACATATTCTTATTCAGTCCTTTACACTTGTGTGTATAAGGTCGTTGTTGGGAAATTGTGAGATTACTTGTTAGATATTACTGCACAGTCGGAACTAGAAGGACAAGCATTCCGCTACATTTGTATTAACATCTGCTAACCATGTGTATGTGACAAATAACATTTGATTAGATTTGATTTATAGTAATGATGGCTGTTAATAAGTAAACACACCTCATTCCCACCTAGATTTTCAAGTTGTATTAGTCGTATGTACGGGAAACACATGGTATATACCATCCAACGAAATGCTTACGTCTCGACAATGCAACAACAATAAGACATTGATAAAAGCCTACAGTGTAATGTTACCTGGTTGGCTGTGGTGCACTGATTAAAACCTACAGTATAATGTTACCTGGCTGGGTCTGGGGGCTGATTGACACCTACAGTATAATGTTACCTGGCTGGCTGTTGTGCCCTGATTAAAACCTACAGTATACTGTTACCTGGCTGGCTGTGGGGCCCTGATTAAAACCTACAGTGTAATGTTACCTGGCTGGCTGTGGGGGGCTGATTGACACCTACAGTGTAATGTTACCTGGCTGGCTGTGGGGGCTGATTGAAACCTACAGTATAATGTTACCTGGTTGGCTGTATTTGTATTTATTGTCGATCCCCATTAGCCACTGCCAAATATGCTGCTTCTCTTCCTGGGAGGCCCTGATAAAAGCTGTTCCTTCTTCTCTGATGCACTGATTTCTACCACCCTTCGCGACTCCTCAAATAGCAATGGGGCTTTGCAGCTATCGCATAACACTGCACACACAGATGCGCAGATGTGCACACTCACTCACTCACAAGCGTATGTCAACACACACACAAGCATGCTATAACCCTAATCCAGCACCCCTCCTACTCATGTACTGTCAGATCCCTGCTTCTTAAAGCCACCTCGTCCCTGACCCCTCTTTTGTCTGAGCAGTAATGCAAGGATGGGTTTTTAAGATAATCTAACCCCTGGCCCTCTTCCTCTTCTCGTCCTCTTCCCCCTGCCTCCCCTGTCTCTGAGTCCTCCGCCTCACGGCACAGGGCTGTTAAAAAAGAGGGCTGTCTTCAAGTTGCCTATCACACTGTATCACACCGCGTGGATCAGACCCGACCAGGGACCTGGCTCAGGGGAGAGGAGACTGTCGGCAGCAGACGGAAATGACTTCAGACACCAAGTGCAGGGAGAGTCAGAGTCACATCCAAGATGCTGCTCCCTCCTCAGTGCCGTCGGAGCAGCATCCTTCCCCTGGCTGAGACTGTAGATGTGCAGCTCTGACAATATCACAAGGCACTTCCTGAGTGTCTGGGGTTCACTGCCAACAATGTGTGTGACTAGTACTTTTAGGACACACTCAAAGTCGTGCCATGGTCCTGCTCTTAAGAGCAGTCAGTCAGTTTTAATGTGATGTATTTAATTTACACTGAGAGATTTGGACTGAAGTTGAACCTCGGGGGGTCAAAAGCTCCTTACTCAAAAAAGTGTTTTTTTCTCTCCCCTGATGTGCCCCCCACCACCCTGACACACACACACACACACACACACACAGTGGGGTAAGAGTGATGAAGAAGGGTAATTTAAGGGGAGGGAGTTCTTGTCTCGAACACAAAAATTCACATGGTTCCTGACACGGGTTTCTTGGAGATATGGCGAGAGAGAGAGAGAGTGTAAAGGTAATTGTTTTAATGGATGCGATAACTGTTGTGATTTATTCAAAATATGATACTAGTAATATCGTCATAACATCTATGGGCTGTGAGTGAAACGGCGCATGAGGCATTAAATAAATCACCCTGGCTGCTGCTTTATGCACCACCCGACAAAGCTCCCCTCTGCAAAATGCATGATGGGTAGCAATACATCTGCTTTTACGGGGTTTTGTTCCATTAACTCTGAATTTGATGGTTATTGTTCAGTGTCAGGGTCCAGGGCCCCGATCCCAGGCCTTGTAGTTGAGCTCTGAGCAGCGACATGAATAATAATAATAACCCAGGAAGTCTTTTCTGTCAGTTCCAATTCCAGATTAACTTCTGAGCCCTCTAGATAGTTTACATCTTTGGTATCCAGGCACAAAATGCGAGGCAGGAATCAGAACAAGAAATCGACGATTCATGTTTTATGTGATTTACATCCAGGATATGTCCATAGTGGTGAACTAGTACTGTATGTAAATACATGTGATCAAATGTGCTGTTATACTGTATATGAACTGAACATTATGTGTATGTAAAATGTCATGTCAAATGAAAAAGTTTGACATTTATATTCCCCTGACGATAGACCGTCGTTGTCACATGCACTTTCCAATGGTGTTGTTTTGTTCTCTCTACTTCTGTCTTCCATCCTGTAGCCGAGTGCGGCTCATCTGTCATAAACAATGAGGGGATTATGTTGTCGCCGAACTACCCAATGAACTACGAGAACAACCATGAGTGCATCTACAGCATCCAGGTGCAGGCTGGGAAGGGAATCAACATCTCTGCCAGGACCTTCCATCTGGCACAGGGGGACATTCTCAAGGTACTGACTGGTCTCTGTCTCTGTCTCTGTCTCTGTGTGTGTGTGTGTGTGTGTGTGTGTGTGTGTGTGTGTGTGTGTGTGTGTGTGTGTGTGTGTGTGTGTGTGTGTGTGTGTGTGTGTGTGTGTGTGTGTGTGTGTGTGTGTGTGTGTGTGTGTGTGTGTGTGTGTGTGTGTGTGTGTGTGTGTGTGTGTGTGTGTGTGTGTGTGTGTGTGTGTGTGTGTGTGTGTGTGTGTATAGTACTCCTGTGATGGTCAATGACACTTAAGCATGTGGATTCTGTCCATGGTAATAAGCCTTGTCTGCACCAGATAAATAGTGGCGTGGATTCTTAATCTCATCAATGGCATTATGCTGGATACAGTAGCCTGGAATCCAACTGAATTTTAACAACATGTTGCCTCAAGAGCAGTTCTCATTGAGTTCAGAATGGTCATCTTTAACAAGGACCTACACTCTCCTGTCATAAACCATTAGCACCTGTAATCAGGTACATTCTCTATTAGACAGTGATAATAATCAGACTGAAAAGGCAATACTTTACACACTTGACATTACAATGACATATACACATTCATGAAAACAAAGTCATACTTTGCAATGAACAGAACTGAACTAAAGGGTACTCTTCTCTCTGCAGATCTATGATGGTAAAGACAGCATGGCCCATGTCCTAGGGGCATTCACAGGCTCATCCATGCTGGGTCTAACCCTCATTAGTACCTCAAACCAGCTGTGGCTGGAGTTCTACTCTGACCCGGAGTCCACCGGAGAGGGCTTCAAGCTGGTTTACTCTAGTAAGTTACCAACCAGTCAGTGTGCAGTGGTTCTGATAACATGTGTTATAATGTATAAAAATAAGGAAACAAAGTTGCACACTTTAATGGGTAAACCTAACCAACGTTTATACCCTGAAGAAGGCACAGCGTTGCCTAAACATTGGTTAGTTTTACCCATTCAATTATTATGAACATAATATACATTTCTATTAGAGGTCGACAGATTATGATTTTTCAATCCCGATAACGATACTGATTATTGGAGGACCAAAAAAAGACGATACCAATTAATCAGTCGATTTTTATATACATCTTTGTAATAATGACAATTCCAACAATACTGAATGAACACTTTTATTTTAACTTAATATAATACAGAAATAAAATCAATTTAGCCTCAAGTAAATAATGAAACATGTTCAACTTGGTTTAAATAATGCAAAAACACATTATTGGAGGAGAAAGTAAAAGTGCAATATGTGCCATGTAAAAAAGCTAACGTTTAAATTCCTTGCTCAGAACATGAGAACATATGAAAGCTGATGGTTTCTTTTAACATGAGTCTTCAATATTCCCAGTTAAGAAGATTTAGGTTTTAGTAATTATAGGAATTATAGGACTATTTCTCTCTGAACCATTTGTATTTCATATACCTTTGACTATTGGATGTTCTTATAGGCACTATAGTATTGCCAACCTAATCTCAGGAGTTGTGCTGTTTGAATGAATGCTTACGAGCCTGCTGCTGCCTACCACCGCTCAGTCAGACTGCTATATCAAATATAAAGTCATAGATTTAAATATAACATAATAAACACGCAGAAATACGATCCTTAGGTCATTAATATGTCAAATCCGGAAACTATCATTTCGAAAACAAAACGTTTATTCTTTCAGTGAAATACGGAACCGTTACGTATTTTATCGAATGGGTGGCAACCCTAAGTCTAAATATTGCTGTTACATTGCACAACCTTCAATGTTATGTCATAATTACGTAAAATTCTGGCAAATTAATTGCGGTCTTTGTTAGGAAGAAATGGTTTTCACATAGTTCACAATGAGCCAGGCAGCCCAAACTGAATGCAAGAGAAGTGACACATTTCCCTAGTTAATATTGCCTGCTAACATTAATTTATTTTAACTAAATATGCAGGTTTAAAAATATATACTTGTGTATTGATTTGAATAAACGCGTTGATGTTTATGGTTAGGTACATTGGTGCAACGATTGTGCTTTTTTGTGAATGCACTTTTGTTAAATCATCACCTGTTTGGCGAAGTTGAAGAAGGCTGTGATTCAATGATAAATTAACAGTCACCACAATGATTATATGCAACGCAGGACAAGCTAGTTAAACTAGTAATATCATCAACCATGTGTAGTTAACTAGTGATTATGTTAAGATTGATTGTTTTTTATAAAATAAGTTTAATGCTAGCTAGCAACTTACCTTGGCTCCTTGCTGCACTCGCATAACAGGTGGTCAGCCTGCCACGCAGTCTCCTTGTGGATTGCAATGCAATCTGATGCCGATTACCGATTGTTATGAAAACTTGAAATCGGTCGACCTCTAATTTCTAAACAGTTTACCCTCCGTTAGTCAGCACCTCTACAAACATTTTGGGGTATGCATCAGCTCAATGCCTTTTTACTGCACTAACTCTAGTAACTTTCATTAACAGGTGGTTATTAGGCATGTGTTAAGGATTTGCTGAACAATTGTTTACAACTTGTTAGTCAATGCGTTTTACTGGATCTAATATTGTCTTATTCTAAAATGTTTCCTTGGTTCCTATGGTTTCAGCGGGGGATGTGGGTCATCCTATGATTGGTGCTTTAGCTAGGACCATAATATAAGTCTTCCTGTGGGAGTGGGACATGGGCTGTATGTGAAAGTAGCTGGTCATGTGATGTGTTACGTCATCTTTGTCAGGATTCCCAATCATATTGATATTTATGAGAAATAGAGTGTCAGGTGTTCACTCTAGATATATAATCACACACCAGTTATTTTCCCACTACAGTCAGTCTTTCCATCTGCCTTGTAAAACAAGTAGGACTTAAAGGGGCTTCATAACTTTTGGGAAAAAAATTTAACAGCAGATTGCCCCTTTAAAGGGCATTAGAATTTTGTTGACAGCCAGAACATTCCACAGCTTGGTCCAAGGTAATATCAATTACCTGAAAAATAACCTCTACACTTGTCTTTGTTGACCTTGTCCTTGCCCCTCACACAAAACCAGACTATGTACCACCGCAGACACATAAAAACCATACGCAATCATCTTTAATACCATTTGTTGCGCTAGCTGGTAGCTAGCCTGTGTAACATTGGACAGGGTGTTAGTTCTGAGAGAGAAAAAGCCCTATTAACACACTGGTGGGCAATCTACTAAATCCGTGTCTAGTGGGAGATTTCATTCCACCTGCAAGATTAGCTGTTTGATTGCATAATAAAGGTCAGTGGAAGCCCAGGGCTAAGTCCCAAATGACACCCTATTTCCTGCATAGTGCACTACTTTTGACCTGAGCTCTATTGGTTATCCAATGGTAGTGCACTATAGGGAATAGGTTATAATTTGGGACAGTCAGGTAGCAGGCGGCGAGGCCATCACAGTTCAGCCACCACAATGGTTGGAGTGTGATTAAAAAATAAAAAGAACTCAGTCTAAGTATTTTCCGGACCCAGACTTTTGTTTCCGGTTGAATGCTATGAGACAATGACCTGTAATTAACGTGCAATCAGTGTGCTAGGTGAAAATTGCCACCGTTAGTCAGTCCCAGTATCCTCGTACCTCCACCACACACTATGTTAAGTTCAGTCAACCTTGTTTTTCTCTCAGTATAGTGCAGTACATTGCTGTCATGGTAACTACTAAGTAGTCTATGAGTGCTGTGCTAGACATTAACGTTTATTCCCAAGTTCAGGGTGTACAGTTAATTGGAGGAGGGGCGGGTGGAGCAAATGGAACAGGGATTTGTATTTTGAAAGGTAGCTGTCAATGTTCTGAGGAGAGGACTGAGGTACACGTCTCATTTTAGCTTGGTTGCATTCTCATATGAGAGAGCAGAGTTCAAACCTGCAAATATGAAATTGTCAGCTACGCTAAGATGTGTGGTGGCATTTTGAAAGACAAGAAGAAAGGGTAATATAATTATTTATTTCCTATTCCTCTCAGTTCGCTGTGTAATTATGATGCTGTGTGATGATGAGTGCAAAGGAAAACAATTATGAGAAGATAATAACAGGAAGTGTCTCTCACAGAGAGCCGGCCCACGCTCCTCATGTACCGACCAAAAGTTCCAGACACATCTCCAAATTAACCAAGTGCTTAATCCTAATTGTTCTGCCTGCTTAGTACAGGCCCCATCCCTGCCTGCAGGCCCAGTGGGTTCCTCCAGTCAAATTTTCAGCCGTATTGACTGATTATAACGACCGCCCTAACTTTCTCTCTGAGCCTCTAAAAACATACATGCAACTCAAGCAGCACAGAAATAACAGGAAACGGCAGATCGGGATGGTCATTGCACTAATGACCCAAAAAAGAAGAGAGGATGCCAAAAACGTGTGTGTGGTCAAATCATATGCCTTCATGCCTGTGTGCTTGTGTCCAGCCTAGCGAAGGTAAAGTTTGTGTTAACATCACAGACCTGGTTTCAAAACGTTTTTCAAAGCTGAGCTTGATTGACCTCGCCAGAGGTAATGGATTGAACCATTTGAGTAGCCCCAAAAAGTGTAAGCCCCGGCCATGTGGAACTTTAGGCAGGCTCAACCGAATGCTCCAATCCTATTTGAACCCAGGTGTATGCCAAAGGGGGTGGTGTTGCAATCTACTGCAAAGATAGCCTGCAGAGTTCTGTATTACTATCTGAGTCTACCCAAACAATTTGAGCTTCTAATTCTAAAAATTCACTTTTCCAGAAACAAGTCTCTCACTGTTGCCGCTTGCTATAGAGCACCCTCTGCCCCCAGCTGTGCCCTCGACACCATATGTGATTGCCCCCCATCCATCTTCTGAACTCGTGCTACTAGGTGACCTAAACTGGGACATGCTTAAATCCCCGGCCATCCTACAATCTAAGCTTGATGCCCTCAATCTCACACAAATGATCAATGACCCTACCAGGTACAACCCCAAATCCGTAAACATGGGCACCCTCATAGATATCATCCTAACTAACTCGTCCTTTTCAATCAAGATCTCAGCGATCACTGACTCATTGCCTGCATCCGTAATGGCTCTGCGACCAAACGACCACCCCTCATCACTGTCAGGCCTTTCTAATCAATCTGGCCAGGGTATCCTGGAATGACATTGACCTCATCCCGTCAGTAGATGATGCCTGGTTATTCTTTAAAAGTGCCTTCCTCACCATCTTAATTAAGCATTATTGACTGTATGTTTTGTTTATTCCATGTGTAACTCTGTGTTGTTATAAGTGTCGAATTGCTATGCTTTATCTTGGCCAGGTCGCAGTTGCAAATGAGAACTTGTTCTCAACTAGCCTACCTATTTAAATAAACATGAAATAAAATCAAATAAATAAATTGGGACCTTGTCCTACACTGCCAAAAGGAAGATGAGCCTCTGAGCCTGTTTCCTCTTCACGTGTCTTCTTTCTAAATAAAATAAAATCAAATGTATTTATATAGCCCTTCTTACATCAGCTGATATCTCAAAGTGCTGTACAGAAACCCAGCCTAAAACCCCAAACAGCAAGCAATGCAGGTGTAGAAGCACGGTGGCTAGGAAAAACTCCCTAGAAAGGCCAAAACCTAGGAAGAAACCTAGAGAGGAACCAGGCTATGAGGGGTGGCCAGTCCTCTTCTGGCTGTGCCGGGAGAGATTATAACAGAACATGGCCAAGATGTTCAAATGTTCATAAATGACCCGCATGGTCAAATAATAATAATCACAGTAGTTGTCGAGGGTGCAGCAAGTCAGCACCGCAGGAGTAAATGTCAGTTGGCTTTTCATAGCCAATCATTAAGAGTATCTCTACCGCTCCTGCTGTCTCTAGAGAGTTGAAAACAGCAGGTCTGGGACAGGTAGCACGTCCAGTGAACAGGTCAGGGTTCTGTAGCCGGAGGCAGAACAGTTGAAACTGGAGCAGCAGCACGGCCAGGTGGACTGGGAACAGCAAGGAGTCATCATGCCAGGTTGTCCTGAGGCATGGTCCTAGGGCTCAGATCCTCTGAGAGAGAGAAAGAAAGAGAGAAAGAGAGAATTAGAGAGAGCATACTTAAATTCACACAGGACACCGGATAAGACAGGAGAAGTACCTCAGATATAACAAACTGACCCTAGCCCCCCGCCACATAAACTACTGCAGCATACATACTGGAGGCTGAGAAAGAAAGGGGTCAGGAGACACTGTGGCCTCATCCGATGATAACAGGGCCAAACAGGAAGAATATAACCCCACCCACTTTGCCAAAGCACAACCCCCACACCACTCGAGGGATATCTTCAACCACCAATTTACCATCCTGAGACAAGGCCGAGTATAGCCCACAAAGATCTCCGCCACTCACAACCTAAGGGGGGGGCGCCAACCCAGACAGGAAGATCACGTCAGTGACTCAACCCACTCATGTGACGCACCCCTCCTAGGGACGGCATGAAAGAGCACCAGTAAGCCAGTAACTCAGCCCCTGTAATAGGGTTAGAGGCAGAGAATCCCAGTGGAGAGAGGGGAACCGGCCAGGCAGAGACAGCAAGGGCGGTTCGTTGCTCCAGAGCCTTTCCGTTCACCTTCACACTCCTGGGCCAGACTACACTCAATCATATGACCCACTGAAGAGATGAGTCTTCAGTAAAGACATAAAGGTTGAGACCGAGTCTGCGTCTCTCACATGGGTAGGCAGACCATTCCATAAAAATTGAGCTCTATAGGAGAAAGCCCTGCCTCCAGCTGTTTGCTTAGAAATTCTAGGGACAATTTGGATGCCTGCGTCTTGTGACCGTAGCGTACGTGTAGGTATGTACGGCAGGACCAAATCGGAAAGATAGGTAGGGGCAAGCCCATGTAATGCTTTGTAGGTTAGCAGTAAAACCTTGAAATCAGTCCTTGCCTTAACATGAAGCCAGTGTAGGGAGGCTAGCACTGGAGTAATATGATCACATTTTTTTGTTCTAGTCACGATTCTAGCAGCCGTATTTAGCACTAACTGAAGTATATTTAGTGCTTTATCCGGGTAGCTGGAAAGTAGAGCATTGCAGTAATCTAAATCTAACTAGAAGTAACAAAAGCATGGATTAATTGTTATGCATCATTTTTGGACAGAAAGTTTCTGATGTTTTTGCAATGTTACGTAGATGGAAAAAAAGCTGTCCTTGAAACAGTCTTGATTATGTTCATCAAAAGAGAGATCAGGGTCCGGAGTAACGCCAAGGTCCTTCACAGTTTTATTTGAGAAGACTGTACAACCATCAAGATGAATTGTCAGATTCAACAGAAGATCCCTTTGTTTCTTGGGACCTAAGAACAAGCATCTCTAAAAGTAGAAAGTTTGCGTCTAGATGTGTCTGGAAACCCTCTACAAAGGGTTCTTTGTAGAGGGATAGGATTCTACAAAGATCCATTTTAATTACAAATAAATTGACTGCAAGAAGCCCAAACAGGTATAATGTTTGGGGGACAAACCAAAGAACCCTACTGGGTTCTATTTATAACATTTTTTTCTGAGTGTAAGTCGGGTTACTATAGAGCCCTTTTTGACAACTGCCCATGAGAAAGGGGCTTTATAAATACATTTGAATGACTGCCCCCTTTCTTCCAGGCTTTGAGCTTTCCCACTGCGAGGACCCTGGGGTGCCCCAGTTTGGCTTCAAGGTCAACGACCAGGGACACTTCTCTGGAAGCACCATCACCTATAGGTGCAACCCTGGCTACACCCTGCACGGCAGCGGAATTCTCAAGTGTATGACCGGAGAAAGACGTGCTTGGGACAACGTCCTGCCCTCTTGCATCGGTAAGGGAACTAAGTAAAAAGGACTGTGCACGTGTGCATATACAAGCACACACAGACATACTGTATGCACACATGCACACACTACCAACCCACACTGGTAAACTCCTATGGTCAGGAACAACTGAAATCTCTTAGCATAGCGGATTAGTAGACGGCTCCCTTCATCTATTTTCAACTAATATTAGCCCACAGTGCTTCTCCCAGTTAACCTAGCAGTAGTACAGTACTCCAGCACAACCCAAGCCCCTCCTCTTCTCTCTTTATGTCAAGTTAACCACAGAAGAAAAAGTAACCATGGGTCCCTCCCATTTGTCACAATGATCTAAGCTGCAGCCAATGTGCCTCACCAGCTGCATAATGTATTAACCAGGCTAGGGGAGTGCAGACCAGACCAGGCAGAGCTCCTGCAGGTCATTGATATGCTGCAGGAGAACAACCTGCACTGCAGGCTGCAGCTATGTAATATCCATTAATCAAGAGGGTTTCATTCAGCCTTATGTTGCACTATGTCCTCTTAATTGAACTTTGTCTAAAAATGTGCAGTGCTTTGCATTTCTTAAAGTGAATACAAATGTATTTGTTTTTTCCTTTTCTTTGGAATGAGTAATGTCTTGGAGAGATTGGTGTATGTGAGAGCTGGATTAAACTAGCCAATACAGATTGGAGATATCTTCAATCTCCGAGGTAGATTGTACAGATGACATTGAAGTTCTTGGTTGAAAGTGGGAATTTGTCCTCATTGGAGAATGCACATGATGGGTATTGTGATAGCTATCGTTAGTTCCTTGATTATACTGATTGATCCTAATTAGATTCAAAGAAGGGTGCCCTTAGTGACTTCAAATCAGATTGGATCTCACTATGATTCAGTTTGAACTAGATCTGATTAACCCCATCCTGTCAGTCTCTTTTATGAGGAAGAGATACAATGTACACTAGGACCAGCCTTTACAACAACAACAAAATGTACAATTTGGAGTTTCACATGTGAAAACATGAATGGCCCCACATGAAATAGCTGTTTTCACATGTGAAAATATGAATGGCCCCACATGAAATAGCTGTTTTTACATGTGAAAACATGAATGGCCCCACATGAAATAGCTGTTTTCACATGTGAAAACATGAATGGCCCCACATGAAATAGCTGTTTTCACATGTGAAAACATGAATGGCCCCACATGAAATAGCTGTTTTCACATGTGAAAACATGAATGGCCCCACATGAAATAGCTGTTTTCACATGTGAAAACATGAATGGCCCCACATGAAATAGCTGTTTTCACATGTGAAAACATGAATGGCCCCACATGAAATAGCTGTTTTCACATGTGAAAACATGAATGGCCCCACATGAAATAGCTGTTTTCACATGTGAAAACATGAATGGCCCCACATGAAATAGCTGTTTTCACATGTGAAAACATGAATGGCCCCACATGAAATAGCTGTTTTCACATGTGAAAACATATTTTCACTTGTATTACATTTATTAGTTCACATGTTAACATCACCTTTTCACATGTGAGGAGAAAAAACATGTTTTTTGCAGTTGTGAATTGCAGTTGCAGAATATCGGGTATGCAGTTTCACATGTGAAATTCACATTTTAAAATAAAACATTTACATGTGAAAATCAAACACATGTGAAAAACTAATTTGTAAGAAAACTCCACATGTGAAAATTTCACTTTTGGCCTCCCGAGTGGCACAGTGGTCTAAGGCACTGCATCACAGTGCTAGAGGTGTCACTACAGACCCGGGTTCGATTCCAGGCTGTGTCGCAGGGAGACCCATGTGGCGGCGCACAATTGGCACAGCATCGTCCGGGTTAGGGAAGGGTTTGGGCGGCCAGGATGTCCTTGTCCCATCGCGATCTAGCGACTCCTATTGGCAGGCCAGTCGAATGCACACTGACTTAGGTCGCCAGTTTGTATTTGTATTTATTATGGATCCCCATTACTCTTCCTGTGGTATGGCAAAATTAAGGCAGTTATACAATTTTAAAAACATTACAATACATTTATTGCAAAATTCACAACACACTAAGTATGTGCCCTCAGACCAATACTCCACTACCACATATCTACAACACAAAATCCATGTGTACATGTGTGTATAGTGTGTATGTTATCATGTGTGTGTATGCATGTGTCTGTGCCTATATTTGTGTTGCTTCACAGTCCCAGCTGTTTTTTATCATCTACTGCTTGCATTAGTTACGTGATGTGGAATAGAGTTCCATGTAGTCATGGCTCTATACAGTACTGTGCACCTCCCATAGTCTGTTCTGGACTTGGGGACTGTGAAGAGACCAGTTGTACAGTGTTTCCTCTGACACATTGGTGCGGCTGGCTACCGGGTTAAGCGAACAGTGTGCTTGGCAGGGTCATGTTTCGGGGGACGCATGGCTCTCAACCTTCGCCTCTCCCAGGAGTTGCAGCGATGGGACAAGACTGTAACTACCAATTGGATATCACGAAATTGGGGTGAAAATGGGGGGACAAAAATTTAACTTTCATATGTGGAATTGCAAGTTCCCAAGTGAAAAACGAATTTGCAGTTTCACATGTAAGAAATCTACACGTGAAAGTTAGACTTGGTCTCTGGATTTAATACTAATGATGCTTTATTGCACATATGACCATAGCAGTTACATTTTTTAAACACAATACTAGCCCTCCCAAAGAACTTCCCATATGGATACATATTATAGGCAAGCATATCAGCACAACGTAGTTTTATATACAGTATATAGCTTCCTGGATGTAATATAAAGACTGTAAGTAGTTCAATATTATGCGGATTATTCCAGCCAACATCAATAATAAATACGTAATCATCTGACAGATATACAGTGGTTTAAAGTAACTAAGTAAAAATACTTTTTATTCCACTACATTCCGAAAGAAAATCTGTACTTTCCCTGACATCCAAAAGTACTCGTTACATTTTGAATGCTCAGGTAGGACAGCAATATGGTCCAATTCACATACCTATCAATATCAATGCATTATCACACCTAATGCCTCTGATATGGCGGACTTACCAAACACAAATACTGTGTTTGTAAATTATGTCTCAATGTTGGAGTGAGCCCCTGGCTGATTGTAAATAAAAATTTGAGCATCTACTTTTACTTTTTACTTTTACTCATGTATGACAATTGAGTATATTTCCCCACCACTGTATTTAATTGCATTTAAAATCAGATACTGTTCGGCGTTTACTCAAGTAGTAAGTGACTTTCACTTTAACTTGAGTCAATTTCTATTAAGGTATCTTTACTTTACTTTATTCAAGTATGACAATTGAGTACCTTTTCCACTACTGCAGATTTGAAAATACTCTTATCTTCATATCTCCTTCAATTTAAAAAGTGGAGTCAGTCATTTTGAATGACCTTTGCAGGAAGTGTGCTTTAGAAATTGGATTACCTACCTTGAAGCTACCTAACTTTTCATATTTCCACCTTTTATTATAACAGATGAAATATTTAGCTATGTTTGATTCTGGTCCGCAGGTGTAGGAGGAGGTGTGAAGAGAGAGGATGCATCCCAATGGCACTCAACTCCCTATGTAGAGCACTACTTTTGACCCGGGCCCATGTCAAAAGCAGTGCACGATATAGGGATAGGGTGTCATTTGGGATGCAGCTTTGGCAGACAGAGTAGAGCATGTGGTTTCTCAGCCAAGATAAGTAATATCCTCTGAGAGGGAACGTAATGCTTTTGAGAGCAAATGATAAATCAGCACTTTGCTCTGCACTTCCTCAAGTCTAAGTGATAGTGAAGTGTTTTTTATATAGCGAGAGATCAAACTTCGAAAAACTGTAGGGTTCTATCAAACTTTATTTAAAGTGCATTTACAATTGCAGCACACATTACAGTAATACAATACAGTACAATTAAATAAGTAAAAGCATACAAGAGGCAAGGGTTCTATTTGATCAAAAGTCCTGGGCCCATGTCCACAAAGTATCCACAAAACATCTCACCAAGTCTGGAACCCTCAGGACCCTGAACAGCTTCTACCTCCAAGCCATACGACTGCTAAATAGTTAGGCCAGGTAGCTATTTGGTAACTATTTAACTATCTGCATTGACTCTTTTTGCTCTAAGGTTTTTGTCTCATCACAGACACTGCTGCTACTGTTGATTATCTGTCCCTTATCTCCTGGTTATATGTACATATCTACCTCGATTACCTTGTAACCCTGCACATCGATACTAGTACTAGTACCCTTTTCTTTCTGCATTGTTGGGAAAGTGAGCCTTTCATTGTTAGTCTATACTTGTTGTTTACGAATCATATGACGAATAACATTTCATTTGATTGAATGTTTGCCTTGTGAGGAATGAGCTCCACAGGACGTTGGTTTAGAGCATACAAGCATTTCACTACACCCGCAATAATATCTGCTAAACATGTGAATGAAACCAATAAAATGTTATTTGATTTAGAGGGAGGAGGCTTTTCCCTCCCTCCCTCCCTCCCTCATCTAAACATTGTTAGTATTAATGTTGAGTATTAATGAACTAGCGATCTGCATTTTGTGATTTAGGCTTCATTGAACTACGGGTGAGAGATTGAGAGGGAAAGAGAGAGAGAGAGAGAGAGAGAGAGAGAGAGAGAGAGAGAGGACTAAGGGTGAGAGATTGAGAGGGAAAGAGAGATTGAGAGAGAGGACTAAGGGTGAGAGATTGAGGGAAAATGAGATTGAGATAGAGGAATAAGGGTGAGAGATTGAGAGGGAAAGAGAGATTGAGAGAGAGTGGACTAAAGGTGAGAGATTGAGAGGGAGAGAGAGAGGGAGAGAAAGCAATTGAGAGAGAGATGACTAAGGGTGAGAGATTGAGAGGGAAAGAGAGAGAAAGAGTGATTGAGAGAGAGATGAGTAAGGGTGAGAGATTGAGAGGGAAAGAGAGATTGAGAGAGAGAGGACTAAGGGTGAGAGATTGAGAGGGAAAGAGAGAGAGAGAGGACTAAGGTTGAGAGATTGAGAGGGAATGAGATATTGAGAGAGAGGGGACTAAGGTTGAGAGATAGAGAGAGATTGAGAGAGAGAGGACTAAATTTGAGAGATTGAGAGGGATTGAGAGCGTGAGGACTAAGGGTGAGAGATTGAGAGAGACAGAGAGAGATGGGCATTTAAAGTTGGTTAATCAAGTGATAGTGGAGGTAGACTGATAATGGGCGGGTTATGTAAGCCTCAGCTGCCCTGGAAGCAGTCAGCAGGAAGCATTCAGCAAGAAAAGCATCAGCAAGAGAAGCAGTTAGCAGGCCTCATGTTCAGCGTTGGGCTCGTTTCCCGTGTGATTGATGTCCCGGAGCAGAACAAAACATGCCAGGCGGCAGGCGCACTGCAGCACACCAGGTTTTGGTGGCACCGAGACTGACACTGCCACACTACCACCACGGCACTGTCGTCCTGTCAGGGAAGGTTTTGGGCTGGCTGCTTATTGCTCTGACAGTATTGTATCCCAGATGGCACCCTATTTCCTATGTAGTGCACTATAGGGTGCCATTTGGGAAGTAGCCCAGGAATCTGCAAACACTCTTGGGCGCGTTATTGTTTTATTGAGATGATTCGCATGGCTTGGCTTCATATTCTCAAGAGGAGCAGTAGACGTGTTACATTTGTTTTCAGCCACCCACTAATTATTTCCTCTCAGCTGTGTACGTGTGTGTGTACCTTTGTGTTGTGTACGTGTGTGTAGGAGTAAGTGTGTGTATGGGTGTGCACTATAGGCCCTTGTCAAAAGTAGTGTACTATATAGGGAATAGGGTGCCATTTGGGACGTAGTCCAAGACTCCAAATACGCTCTGGCGTTATTGATAGTGGTGGAAAAAGTACCCTATTGTCATACCTGAGTAAAAGTAAAGATACCTTACTCAAGTAAAAGTGAAAGTCACTCAGAAAAATACTACTTCAGTAAAAGTCTGAAAGTATTTGGTTTTAAATATACTTAAGTATAAAAAGTAAAAGTGTAAATCATTTCAAATTCCTTATATTAAGCAAACCAGACGCCACCATTTTCTTGTTTTTAAGTTATGGGTAGCCAGGTGCACACTCTAAAGCGCATACATCATTTAAAGGGAAGTATGTGTGTTTAGTGAGTCTGCCAGATCACAGGCAGTAGGTGACCAGGGATGTTCTCTTGATAAGTGAGTGAATTACTCTGACACTTTTGGGTGTCAGAGAAAATGTATAGAGTAAAAAGTACATTATTTTCTGTAGGAATTTAGTGAAGTAAAAGTTGTCAAAAATATAAATAATAAAGCTGAAGTACAGATACCCCAAAAAACGACTTCTGTCTGTATTTTTGCACATTACACCATTGGTTATTGATTCATTGAGATGATTCACATGGCTCGGCTTCACATTTTCAACAGGAGCGGTAGACTTGTTAAATTTCCTTGCCAGCCACCCACTAATTATTTCCCCCTAGCTGTGTGCGTACATGTGTGTACACGTGTGGGCATGTTCTTGTGTGCGAGCAAGTGTGCATACATGCGTGCGCCTGTGTCCCTGTCCCTGCATGCATCTTATGCGTTTTGAATGTGTCACTGCAAAACTCAGCTGTGATACCCTTTCACAGTATCTCCTTTAATGCATCTCCATAGCAACAGATACATGTATATCCTGTTTTCATTATATTTGTGTTGTTTCTCCTTACAGCTGAATGTGGAGGAAAGTTCACAGGCGAGTCGTCTGGACGCATCCTGTCCCCTGGATACCCATTCCCCTACGACAACAACCTCCGTTGCACCTGGATTATCGAGGTGGACTCTGGCAACATCGTTAGGTACTGATCAATTAGTATTCATCAAGAATCCTCCTTTTCAAGTATTCCCCTATCATGTCTCATCTCTGTGCATTTCAACAGCCAAGCCAAGACCAACTCTTGTAATATATGCCTAACAAAAGTACAAGGCTACAGCGCTCTCTCACACACACACACACACACACACACACACACACACACACACACACACACACACACACACACACACACACACACACACACACACACACACAAGCGTCCAGGCAAGAAGGTAGACATTCTCCAGTGCACCAGTACCCTGTTTTTACACTATTAGAAACAAAAAACTATGTTTTAAGTGAGAAGTAAGCATTGATCTAAAGACAAAATTCACATGATCACCACAATGCCTACTTCCCTCATGCTCTACCAAGGTTCTCCAGCACACAGCTATGACCTACTACAGTAGCTATGTTGGTCTATTGTACTTCAAACAATGTGTAGGCAGGTTGCTTGGGATTCAAACCTTCTCAAACAGCCCAATTCATAGTCTTAGAGGAGGGGCTCCCACAATAATATGATTTGTACTGCATACAAGGTAAAGTATTGGATTATTCACACACCACGCTAAGCCATTAACCCATTCCACTACTTTTGCAAGCTTTTTTTTTTTTTATGGAAGGCATCTTAGCTTTTATACTTATAAGACTATCAGGTTTGATTGAGTGATCTGTTTTGTCTTGTAGTAATTTATGTGCTACCTGCCTGGTTGTTCTTTGCCGTTTAAATTCTAATTGATTTCAACATTTATTTTAGCAATATATGTCACTGAGAAAAATATATATTTCATAATCACATCCTTTTTTGGTCAGTAGGTGGGCAACATACCAACAGGGGATGGATGGTGTGTTGGACACAGTCACTCATACAGATAGAGAGGTCTAAAGAATCTGTCTGCATTCCTGATTTCTGTAACTATTGGATCAACTGTGTAATATTGGCACAATGTCAAAACCACTTGATTTGCAAACATGGTCCTGTTTTATCAATTGCTGTGCTGACCAATTCTTGTTCATTACCTTTGTCAAATTTATATGTAGCTAAATGTTATGTTTCCATTTGTATTTATTTTTGCAGTCAAGATGGTGAGACACATTTAGGCCTATATCTATAACACAGGAGATTGATGGCAACTTAATTAGGGCGAATGGGCTCTTGGTAATGACTGGAGAGGAGTAAGTGGAATGGTATGAAATATGTCAAACACATGGTTTCCAGGTGTTTGATGCCATTCCATTTGCTGCGTTCCAGCCATTATTATGAGCCGCTCTCCCCTCAGCAGCCTCCTGTGATCTAAAAATACATACAGCATAATGATAGATATACAGTGCTTTCGGAAGTATTCAAACCCCTTGACTTTTTTCACATTTTGTTATGTTACATCCTTATTCTAAAATGTATTAAATCATTTTTATCCCTCATCAAACTACACACAATACCCCATAATGACAAAGCAAAAAACTGTTTTTTAGATTTTTTTCAAATGTGTTACAAATAAAAAAAGTATTCAGACCCTTTGGCAGCGATTACAGCCTCGAGTCTTATTGGGTATGACGCTACAATCTTGGCACACCTGTATTTGGGGAGTTTATCCCAATATTCTCTGCAGATCCTATCAAGCTCTGTCAGGTTGGATGGGGAGTGTTGCTGCGCAACTATTTTCAGGTCTCTCCAGAGATGTTAGATCAGTCTGGGCTCTGGCTGGGCCACTCAAGGACATTCAGAGTCTTGTCCCAAAGCCACTCCTGCATTGTCTTGGCTGTGTGCTTAGGGTCGTTGTCCTGTTGGAAGGTGAACCTTCGCCTCAGTCTGAGGTCATGAGCGCTCTGGAGCAGGTTTTCATCAATGATCTCTCTGTACTTTGCTCCGTTCAGCATGATGCTGCCACCACCATGTTTCACCGAAGGGATGGTGCCTGGTTTCCTCCAGACGTGATGCTTGGCAATCAGGCCAAAGAGTTCAATCTTGTTTCTCATGGTCTGAGAGTCTTTAGGTGCCTTTTAGCAAACTTCAAGCGGACTGTCATGTGCCTTTTACTGAGGAGTGGCTTCCGTCTGGCCATTCTACCATAAAGGCCTGATTGGTGGAGTGTTGCAGAGATGGTTGTCCTTCTGGAAGGTTCTCCCATCTCCACAGAGGAGCTCTGGAACTCTGTCAGAGTGACCATTGGGTTCTTGGTCACCTCCCTGACCAAGGCCCTTCTCCCCCAATTGCTCAGTTTGGCCAGGCAGCCAGCTCTAGGATGACTCTTGGTGGTTCCAAACTTCTTCAATTTAGGAATGATGGAGAACACTGTGTTCTTGGGGACCTTCAATTTTGCAAAAATGTTTTGGTTCCCTTCCACAGATTTATGCCTCGACACAGTCCTGTCTCGGAGCTCTACGAACATTTCCTTCAACCTCATGGCTTGGTTTTTGCTCTGACATGCACTGTCAACAATGAGACCTTATACAGTATAGACAGGTGTGTGCCTTTCCAAACCATGTCCAATCAAATGAATTTACCACAGGTGGACTCCAAACAAGTTGTAGAAACGTCTCAAGGATGATCAATGGAAACAGGATGCACCTGAGCTCAATTTGGTGTCTCATAGCAAAGGGTCTGAATACTTATGTAAATAAGGTTGTTGTGTTTTTTATTTTTAATACATTTGTAAAAATGTAGAAAAACCTGTTTTCACTTTATCATTATGGGGTATTGCGTGTAGAGTGCTGAGGATTTCGTTTTATTCCATCCATTTTAGAATAAGACTGTAACGTAACAAAATGTGGAAAACGTCAAGGGGTTTGAATACTTTCCCAAGGCTCTGTACATTATTATAATAGCAGGACAGTGTAAAGTACATTATCCCTCTGAAGAATATGAATTAGAAGGTTTGAATCCTAAGCAACCTGCCTACACATTGTTTGAAGTACAATAGACCAACAGAGCTACTGTAGTAGGTCAAAGATGTGTGCTGTAAAAAGCATGGGTGAGGTCGTCATTGTGGTGTTCATGTGAGTTTTCTTTATTTTCTGCTTCAGAACAATGCCTCCTTCTCACTTACAATATATTTTTTTCTAATTTCTATGGTTTTTACACCGAAAGGTGATTTTACAAAAGCATAATTCAACATACTGTAACACAGCAATAAAAGTAAAAGTCAATTAGCCTATCTCAGAGATAAAAAGAGAGAGTGAAAGTCTGACAGGAGATCCTCTCAGAAATACAACAAGTAGAACTGATTGGACTTGGTGCTTCAATGGGAATGTTGGCTAGAAAAAGAGAGAAACATACAGAAAATGTTTTATTGTCCTTGCAAAAGTCTAAATATACATTTTAAGCTTCCCTGAAGTAGGAGCAAGAAAATCATCTGCATATGATCTTTTTCAATTGGATTGCAGTTCTTTTCATTCCACAGCTACATTGAGTTTACAAAAGATTAGGAACACTCTTTCCATGCCAGACTGACCAGGTGAATCCAGGTGAAAGCTATGATCGCTTATTGATGTCAGTTGTTAAATCCACTTCAATCAGATGAAGGGGAGGAGACAAGAATGATATTTAAGCCTTGAGACAATTGAAACATGGATTGTGTATGTTTGCTATTCAGAGGATGAATGGGCAAGAGAGAAGATTGAAGTGCCTTTGAATAAAGTATGGTCGTAGGTGCCAGGTTTGAATGTGTCAAGAACTGCAACGCTGCTGGGGTTTTCACACTAAACAGTTTCCAGTGTGTATCAAGAATGGTCCATGACCCAAAGGACATCCAGCCAACTTGACACAGCTGTGATAAGAATTGGAATCAACATGGGCCCGCATCCCGGTGGAACACTTTCAATACCTTGTAGTGTCCAAGCACCAACAAATTGAGGATTTTCTGAGGGCAAAAGTGAGTGCAACTCGATATTAGGATAATCTTCCTAATGTTTTGAACACTCAGTGTTTTCTACTACTATAGTTCGCTCCCTTTTTTTCACGGGCTTCCAGGCATTTACTCATTCATTAACATGGATTTGGAATGAGGACTGTGTGGCTAGTTGGGCATTTGTGGATCCACTTGTTGGAGAAGTGTGCCAGGTCAGTCGGAAAGCATTACAACCTCTCCCTTGACTACTGTCACATTACGTGGCTCAAGAGCGAGGAATGAAGTGAGGCAAACTCCTTCATGTTCTGCGCCAGCAGATGGCCTGTGCTGCTGCTCCCCCTGACATCATAGTCATCCACCTTGGTAGAAACTAATTGGGACACACAAAGGGGACAGCCCTGGTGTGTCAGATGCAAACTGATTCAGAGGTAGTCATCCGAACAACGATGGTCTACTTTGACATAGCGCAGCAGAGGAGTTTGATGTTTCAATAGGAGGAGGACAAGCGCATAAAGATGGCACGGTGCTCTGTCACCCAGCTGATTTTAGCATTTCTCCATGGCAGGCGCATCCTCACAATCCGCCCCTCTGCCATAAAGCACTGTGTCCCTGGGCAGTACTGTAAGGATGGCGTGCATCTCACAGATGAGGGCAATGTCCTCTTCCATGAGATCTGAGTGCTGGTCTCTCCTCCGTTCTAGCAAGATGCACAAAGTAGTACACACCACCACTCTCACTGCCACTTGCCTGCCTCTCCACAAACCCGAAGGCTCTTTTAAGAGCCACTTAATACATGAAAATTAGTGTGTGTGTTTGTGTTTATATACAGTATATGTGTGTGTGTGTGTGTGTGTGTGTGTGTGTGTGTGTGTGTGTGTGTGTGTGTGTCTATGTGCCGGGAGGGAGGGAGGGAGGCTGTCATAACTATAAACGAAAGAAATGTATCCTCTGGGAGGCCCACCCACAATCTTCAGATCCACAGGCAGTAACTTTAACCACTACACTACGAATCCTGTTGTTAAAACATTGACTATGACAGACCAGTTAAATGGACAGTCAGGAAGATTTTGTTCCAAGATGATTTTGTTCGTTCACTCAGTACTGGGTGAACATTTATTTATCTTGCTTGGTTAAAATACAATAGTTTAACACAGATGGTTTGATGAAGACAGACTTGTTTAATCATGTAGCTAACCAAGTTAGCATGTCATTTTCTTTTGACTGCGCACAGCAGGTTGCAAAACTTAAGCAAGCTGAGAGTAAGTTCGATTAATCCACCCCGTGATACACCAGAATATGGCCCGTCAAGTCATCAGGTGGAAGTGGGAAGGAAAGGCATGTAGTGTTTTTATCAAAAGCAATCATATGTATATGTGAAAACACAGAATCCTACTCATTACCACACGTGCTTAATTACCTCACTTTTGTTTTGCGCCTACTTTGCTGTCAGACAGAGCGGGGCACCTACCCAGCTAATCAAAATATATGTTTTTCATTTATTGATTGTCTACAGTAGCCTAGGTTTGTTCACATAGATTTCTTATGACTGGCAGCATGATGCAAGCAGCTGTGTTGTTGCCGAGCAACTGACCCGGTGTTAGAACTCTGAGCTTTGTCTAAAAAAATATGCTACCATCGTCAAAAATGCTACATAAAGATAGCACATTGTTGGTTCTTAATGGGCAGAAATGAGCATGTGAGAGCAATACATTATACATGTAATCAAAACTGTTTCCCGACAAACTTTTTTTCCCCCTAAAACTAACGGACGGCTCATGACGAGAGGAGGGGAGTGTGTTTGTACCTCCAATCAAATTGATTTGCCAAGTTTAATCGACATTGGTGTCATATTGGCTTAGATATGATGGTGAATTTAATCAATCCCTACTATAGTGATCGGCGTGACTATAATAGTGAAGATCTGCACGTCCATTCCAGCAGGAGTACAGGTTGTCCCTCTGTCCTCTCTCCAGTCTAGTCTACAGATGCCAGATACTTCTTTGTTTTTTGCCTGTCCTGCACATCTTCGACCCCAGGGTTGGACAGCCTAATGAGACTCAAATGCTCAATCATAGACTCAATTATTAGTATTGCATGGAGCCGGAATGGTGTAACCTTGGAGGCAAACAATTTGTTCTGTTCCAACTCCCAGTGGCACACCTCGTTTGAAATCATATTTTTATTCATGACTTTCTTTATTTTCTTCCACTGGTGTCTTGATCAGCACAGTCTGCTGAATGGTGATGTGAAAGGAGTGTTATGACCACGTGCACCAATTACCTGCCAGGTTTCCTGACTTATTGCTCGTAGCTTGATGTCTCTACAACATCATTATGCCTAGATAGGCACCTCAGATTTGCATCACAGCAGCACTTTTCCATGCAAAATAAAAAAGGCACTGGGGCTTTCAGCTGACTGCTTGCATTTTCTCAAAAAGGAATGTCAAAAACCATGGAAGAAATATGCACAAACCCTCAGATTTAGAACAAACTGTATTTGTATGAGGAAACAGTTGTGTTGGTGTAACACATTCAGTGATTTGACTTGATTTATACCATTTTTGTCCATGAGGAGCAAAGGTCATCCACAAATTATCTCCACCGCAATGTTTTGGCAAATTTATCAAGTTATTGCTATGAGTATTGCAATTGTAACATATCTGTTATTACTCTGTTATTCCATGATTTATTGCAAGTAATTTACTGCAGCCTAGGGTGGCAGTACTTTCTCAAAATTCCTAGGTTTTACAGAAATCCTGGTGGAAGGATTCCAGGTTTACTGCTAATTCCGTCCTGATTCCAGGAATTTTCCAATTGGGATTTCTGGAAAACCTGGGCTTTTAGGGAACATTACAGGAAGTTTGCAACCCTGCTGTAGTGTACATGATCATTTTCCTCCTCCTCATCTCTCAGCCTGCAGTTCCTGGCCTTCGACACAGAGGCATCCCATGACATCCTCAAGGTGTGGGACGGCCCTCCTGAGAATGAGATGTCCCTGAGGGAGGTGTCTGGCTCTCTGCTCCCCGAGGGGATCCACAGCACCCTCAACCTGGTCACCATCCAGTTTGAGACTGACTTCTACATCAGCAAGTCCGGCTTCGCTATCGAATTCTCAAGTGAGTAGTCTGTTTGTGAAAAGTCTTGGAAGTTTGTATCTTCAAAAACAATAATGTCTCAGTTTTCGATTCATAAAGTCTAACACTAAGAAAGAGTGTACAGTGCAGGTTTGGGATAATGTGTGAGAGGTTTTTTTGGCTACTGTTTGCAAAACTCTGACGTTTATATCTTCAAAATTGATACTCTTCTATGAGTCAGTTTTACTGTGTCGGTTTCAGTACATCAGTTAGAATGTACGTGTTCGGGTTACCTGCTAAGAATGTTGTATTGTATGTGTTTGACTCTGTGATGAAAAACTTCACTCACTGTATTATCTGGGGACTTTAATTGACTCGATACTTAAAACCAAACATACAAACTGTTTGTCTGTTAACTGTTAACATAAAACCTATTTGCATAGACTCACGTGATTCCCTCCCTACGTTGTGACCGGCAGGTTCGGTGGCCACAGCCTGCAGAGACCCAGGTGTACCCATGAACGGCAGTCGTAACGGGGACGGGCGAGAGCCTGGTGACACCGTCACCGTTCTCTGTGACCCTGGGTATGAGCTCCAGGGAGAGATGAAGATTACCTGTATACAGGTGGAGAACCGCTACTACTGGCAACCCAGCCCTCCTGTCTGCATAGGTGAGTGCTTTAATTACAGATAGGGCTAGGAGATTTTTCTCAGCACATGACCTGACCAGGAAAGGACCCTTGGCTCTAGTTATAGTTTGTATTGAGGTTAGTACTGTTATGTTCTAATTATTATAGTAAGAACTCGACGGACACTATGAAAGCTTAAACCAGTGTATTCTTCTCAGAGAGCCAATACAGCTGCATTAGACAAAGACATGTTTTTACCCGTAGTAGTATACATACCCCACTTTGGGTGGAGTCTCCTCGTTATACGTACTGCCACATGTGACCGTTGTCCCTGCACTCGGCCCCTCCTAAGCTTACTTATGGCACTCCTCATGTCTCTATTATAACTACTGATTAATAATATAACTAATGATTCATAATAGTTCAAGCTCAGAAATCCAAACATATCAGTACAAACAGTTAGAGCCTGGGGTTTGTATTGAGGTGAGTACTAAAAGATGGAGCCTGGGGTTTGTATTGATTGAGTACTAACAGGTAGAGCCTGGGGTTTGTATTGAGGTGAGTAGTAACAGGTAGAGCCTGGGCTTTGTATTGAGTTGAGTACGAAAAGATGGAGCCTGGGGTTTGTATTGAGTTGAGTACTAACAGGTGGAGCCTGGGGTTTGTATTGAGTTGAGTACTAACAGATGGAGCCTGGGGTTTGTATTGAGTTGAGTACTAACAGGTGGGACCTGGGGTTTGTATTGAGGATTTTCTACTGACCACTATGTGTGAGCTGAGCAGGGAAAAACTCTTGGCTGTCCTTATGGCCTTCTGTTGAGGGGAATGCTTACAGGTAGATCCAGAAGTTTTCCTCTCTAACCTTACTTCCTCTCAATAGTTGTCTGTTGACTCCCATCTAAAGGAGCTGTAACAAGAAAAGAGCTCTGGGACAACTATCACGTAGCAGCCCATTGGTGTTGCAGAGAGTCTTAGATCTGGCAACCCAGCCCAGGCTCCTAGCCTGCTAATAAACATATGGTATCCCTGAATGTTGCAGAACCTAGCACCAAGCAGTACTTGAGCTCTAAAGCCAATGAGATGAGTGACTGTCATTGCTTTTCAACCATTTTGAACAAGGCAAGCCATTGATGAATATCAAATTATTGGACGCAGAGCCGAAGATCCCTCTCTCTTTTCAGAGACGGCACACTTATAAGAAGTACCTTGACGAAACCTCAAGGATTCTTGTGTTTTAATGTGTTTTTGTACAGGGCCTGTGTGTAGAATTTGATCTCTCAAAACTCAATGCATCAATTACCATTATGGTTACAAAATCCCCAGGTTTTCCAGAAATCCTGGTTGGATTTTTCCAGATTTCCTGCATATTTCCTTCTGAGTCCAGGAATTTTCCAACCAGGATTTCTGAAAAACCTGGGGATTTTGGGAAAGTTATGAGAATTTTGCAACCCTATCCTCCATTAAATCTCCACAGAATATCATGCAGTTTTCTGACTACAGAATAACAGAGACAGTTCATGTAAAGAGTGTCAGTTAGTATATTTTTATTTGCTCACTTCTTCTCTTTCAGCCCCCTGTGGAGGAAACTTGACTGGATCCAATGGCTTCATCCTGTCTCCCAACTTCCCCCATCCCTACCCCCACAGCAAGGACTGTGATTGGCTAATAGCTGTCAACTCGGACTATGTCCTATCGCTGGCCTTCATCAGGTAACGTGGCAGCATATTAGGCGCTAATACAGTTGAAGTTGGAAGTTTACATACACCTTAGCCAAATACATTTAAACTACATTTTTCACAATTCCTGACATTTAATCCTCGTAAAAATTCCCTGTCTTAGGTCAGTTAGGATCACCACTTTATTTTAAGAATGTGAAATGTCAGAATAATAGTAGAGAGAATGATTTATTTCAGCGTAGGTTTGTTGCCCTCCTTGCTCGCACACACTTTTTCAGTTCTGCCCAAAAAATGTTCTATAGGAATGAGGTCAGGGCTTTATTGTCCTTAAGCCATTTTGCCACAACTTTGGAAGTATGCTTTGGCTCATTGTCCATTTGGAAGACCCATTTGCGACCAAGCTTTAACTTCCTGCCTGACTGATGTCTTGAGATGTTGCTTCAATATATCCACATAATTTCCCTCCCTCATGACGCCATCTATTTTGTGAAGTGCACCAGTCCCTCCTGCAGCAAAACACCCCCACAACATGATGCTGCCACCCCTGTGCATTGCGGTTGGAATGGTGTTCTTCGACTTGCAAGCCTCCTCCTTTTTCCTCCAAACATAATGATGGTCATTATGGCCAAACAGTTATATTTTTGTTTCATCAGACCAGAGGACATTTCTCCAAAAAGTACGACCTTTGTCCCCATGTGCAGTTGCAAACCGTAGTCTGTCTTTTTTATGGTGGTTTTGAAGCAGTGTCTTCTTCCTTGCTGAGCGGCCTTTCAGTTATGTCGATATAGGACTCCTTTTTACTGTGGATATAGATACTTTTGTACCTGTTTCCTCCAGCCTCTTCACAAGGTCCTTTGCTATTGTTCTGGGATTGATTTGCACTTTTCGCACCAAAGTACTTTCATCTCTAGGAGACAGAATGCGTCTCCTTCCTGAGCGGTACGACAGCTGCATGGTCCCATGGTGTTTATACTTGCGTACTATTGTTTGTACAGATGAACGTGGTACCTTCAGACATTTGGAAATTGCTCCCAAGGATGAATCAGCCTTGAGGAGGTCTACAATAATTTTTCTGAGGTCTTAGCTGATATCTTTTGATTTTCCCATGATGTCAAGCAAACTGGCACTGAGTTTGAAGGCAAGCCTTGAAATACAGCCACAGGTACACCTCCAATTGACTCAAATGATGTCAATTAGCATATCAGAAGCTTCTAAATCCATGACAACATTTTCTGGAATTTTCCAAGCTGTTCAAAGGCAGTCAACTTAGTGTATGTAAACTTTTGACCTACTGGAATTGTGATACAGTGAATTACAAGTGAAATAATCTGTCTGTAAACAATTGTTGGAAGAATTACTATTGTCATGCTCAAAGTTGATGGCCTAATTGACTTGCCAAAACTATAGTTTGTTAACAATACATTTGTGGAGTGGTTGAAAAACGAGTTTTAATGACTCCAACCTAAGTGCATGTAAACTTCCGACTTCAACTGTAGGTGCTAGTTTTCTCCGAAGTGATTAAGGCCTACTCTCCCTATTAGTTCCACTGAGTGCACACATGCAGCAAGGTGGACATTAATGGGAATTTTGTCACAATCACATTGAGGGGTGTGAGGTGATTATACAACGATCTCTGCTAACTGCTATCACTGTTATATTAAGATGCAATTCATGTGTTCGGCGGGTAATTAGCTTCCCCAGCTGGACTTCCTTGCTTTGACCTTTCTCAGCTCCCCACTTTTAAGGTGCTGTATCAAGACATCTCGGCCTGCGTTGACTGATGCAGCCAATTAATAGAAGAACAAAGCAAGAACTTAATGTGTTTCACACCTAAATTGCGTACATTTCTTCATTTAACCTTTGGTGCTGGCAAGGCTTGAGCAGGCTCAGGGGCCTTCCATGGCAGACAGGGGCCAAAGGTCAAAACGGGGTTAGGTTTGACTGCCGATAGGCTACACAGTGTGGTGTATAGCTGACAGATGTTACCGCTGCTGCCACAAGTTAAACCTCTAACTTAAAGCTGTGAGATGAGGCCTCCCCCTGCCTTTCCCCTACCAGCATCTAGCTCCTCCTGCTCCTGTCTGCATCAAAGTGTGATGCAGCCACGTATCTGTCCCTTGGCAGCCCGCTCTGTGCCAGACATGAGGCTGTGAAATCCTAATCAGGAGGCTGTGTGTGTGTGTGTGTGTGTGTGTGTGTGTGTGTGTGTGTGTGTGTGTGTGTGTGTGTGTGTGTGTGTGTGTGTGTGTGTGTGTGTGTGTGTGTGTGTGTGTGTGTGTGTGTGTGTGTGTGTGAGGACTGTGTGTGTGTGATGAGAGTGAGGACTAAGGGTGTGATAGAGAGTGAGGACTAAGGGTGTGAGAGGGAGATTGAGGATTAAGGGTGAGAGATTGAGAGAGAAAGAAATTGAGGACTAAAGGAGAGAGAGAGAACTTGTGCAAGACAGAAAAATAAAGAAAGAGAGGGGGTGAGTTAAAGGTAATATCTCCTTAGTTGTATTAAAAAAGTAATGTTTTATATTTGAGCTAAAAGCAAGCCACTGTAGTTATGAGGACACAGCTGTTTTCAAGCGACCAGTATCAGGCAGCCATTTTGGTTTCACCAGTTAGACAGTTTCATCTGGTGTGTAAAGTGAGCTCTCTTCTCATTTGAATGGTCCTATCCCACAAAACAATGAAGTAAATAACACAGTACAGTGGAAAAGTGGCTATTGGCAGTGGGACGTGGTACAGGGTTAACCAGGGTTCTCTAATGAAAAGCCTTTTGTTCCGTTTCGTCTCACAGACGACCATTACACACTCCATTACTGACAATATTCTCCCCCAAAAAGACCACCACATTAAATATGTTACCAATCAAAATAGAGAAAATTAATAATAATATATTGTAAAAAAGTCAGGGTTGACATGGTGAGGAATAAGGAGGCCCAGCACCTAGCCCTGGGGGACACCCTTTGTAACTGCACCAGTGTAATATTATATTGTAAAAAGGGACCCATTGCATTGGCAAGGTGGCAAATTTGGATGTCATTGTCATCAAATTGGGTATTACCTTCGCCACGTATTTGTTAGCTATCAAGTAAAATTGGTTGAGTGACAGCTCCAGAGGCTAAGCTAATAAAACCGTCTGAACACATCTGGTTATCAACATTTAATGACTTTATTAATATGGTGTAGAGCATGTTTTGATTTCTATTATCTTACAATGAGCCCTTAGCTTTAGACACAGGCTCATTGAAGTGTGGCAATACCACTTAGCGTACTCTTTCAGAAATATTATTAAAGAAAATACACCTCCAAATCCCTCTTATGTGAATGAACTTCCCTGATAGAGAAAATGCACACACACACACACACACACACACACACAAACACACGCACACACTCATTCTCGGAAATGCGGAGCATGGGAGAGGAGCTGTTAGTAGAAAAACTTTTGTGATGAGGTTGCAGCTCAATAGGATAAGTGCCTCATCTTTGACTATACCAAAGCAATTACACTCCGCGGGTATTTATAGATGCTAGCGTCCTTAGTGTTAGCTTTTTCCCACAGAACAGATAAGGGAAATTAATGGAGCGCTAGCAACCGCTAACTGGGAAAAGGGGGATATCATCATGTTGTCCGGCTCCACAGCTGAGACCCATAGAGAGGAGATACAGATGATCTGAGGAATCTATTCCTTACTATCTGTGGCATTGGGTGGACACAGGCAACTGAGGCATCTGTCACTGTGTGTCAATGTGTGAATCGCGGGGCCTTTTGAGTGTTGTCGCTAACCTCCCACCTCGGCCGTGCATACAAGGACATGAAAGCAGACAATAGTTTCTAGTCATCTCTGCCGATTTGATTTGATGTATTACTGTATACGGCACACAGACAGATGTATTGAAACCCAAACAAGCTCAGCAGAAAGAGAGAGCGAGAGTTTCTCTGAAAGGGTTTTCTAAAAAAAGAACACACTCCTCCAGATATGGTATGGCGGGGGAATTGGATGGAGTCTTTGATCTGATTTGTCTCTTTCTCTCTTACTCTCTCACTCTCTCTCTCTCTATCCCTCCCTCTAGTTTCAGCATTGAGCCCAACTATGACTTCCTGTATATCTACGACGGACCAGACAGCAACAGCCCTCTGATTGGTAGCTTTCAGGACAGCAAGCTTCCGGAGAGGATCGAGAGCAGCTCCAACACCATGCACCTGGCTTTCCGCAGCGATGGCTCTGTCAGCTACACCGGTTTCCACCTGGAATACAAAGGTAGTAGGACAGAGGAACGTTTCTGCTTAGCTGTTTAGATTGGTTCCTATACCAACGTCAGAAATGTGCATAGTTTCCTTTCATTGTTTTGTATGCGCAGAATGTGTAATGAGAATCCAAATGCTTTCTATCCACAGTATTCTGGTAATAGAGGTGGATACAATGTTTTAGCATTTGAATTAGGAGTTTTGTTAAACTCTCCTCGACATCTTTCAACAAAGAAACTCCCTCACTGCCTGTGTTACCTGTTTGCATCTCCTGTTCACACTACTGTTGAAGCTTATTTGTTATATACAGCATATACTGTATGTGTATATATATCTTTCCCCTCTTCAGCCAAGCTGCGTGAGTCGTGCTTTGATCCAGGCAGTGTGATGAACGGGACCAGGCTGGGCAGCGACTACAAGCTGGGTTCCACCGTGACGTTCTACTGCGAGTCGGGCTACGTTCTTCAGGGCTACTCCACGCTCACCTGCATCATGGGGGACGACGGCAGGCCCGGCTGGAACAGGGTGCTGCCCAGCTGTCAAGGTACAAAACATGCATACTGACATAGGCCTACCTGTTGAAGCAAGAGAAAGGCCGTTAGATATGGTCATAGCAGTGTACTAACGGAAATAAATCTGTTAGGATGTTTACTGAGCTGGGAGAAAAATCCAATAAAACAATTTGTGGGGATTGCCCAAAAGTTGTAGTAGCCACTGTAAAACAATCAATATGACTTAGAGCACACATGTAAGCACACGGAAGATAATCATAAGACTAGACTGCTAAGCTGTCTGTGTAATCCTTGTGTGTGTTCCATGCTGCTCGCTTCTGGAAGACTTCGCATGGCCAATGTATTGAATAAATGTGAGCTAGATGCTAGGTACATTAGAAGTTGAGCGGTGCTTTGTGTGTCTGTTTGTGTTCCCCAGCACCGTGTGGGAGTCGTTCCACAGGGTCAGAGGGCACGGTGCTGTCTCCTAACTTCCCCCGCAACTACACCTCAGGACACAGCTGTGTGTACTCCATCTCCGTGCCACGAGAGTTCGGTAAGTACGCAAGGTTATACAATTAATTCAAATGTGTGTGAAATGACCATGATAAGCTCGGGACTTTGGTAAGGACACACGTCCTGACACTTGTGCTTGGGATATGTTTGGTGTGACATATGCTGGAGGTGGCATGAACTCATAACAGTCTTTCGTAAAAGACAGATTTTGCTGCCAACTCCGTGCCACCTAAGTTTGGTAAGGACACATACAGCATAAACGTAAACGTCGAGACCCTTGGTGTGAAATAAGATCAATGTGGTGGGAATTCATGACAGTCTGTGAACTTATTTTTTTAACAAAAGATGGACTTCACTGAAAATACTGTAGCAGTCTTCTTTGCTTCATAGCAGATTTCAATTTCATGCATTTTTAAAGCAAAACATCGATGTTGAAAAAGTTCAACACATCCATCATCGCTTTGGGGAAATGTTGCCATTTCATCTTGACATTAGGCCACGATTTGATGACATTGGCTTCTGCTGTATAAATATTTTTGTGTTCTTCATCCCATTTCCTTCTTTCATCAGTATAGTCCCTCAGAGGTGGCTGTAAGAAAACCTTCAGTGGATGAATTAGATGTGTCCTACTTTATTAGTGTTCGCTGTAAAATGTGCAGGGTCAGAAACAGCAACGTGGTGCGCACTTGTAACTAAGCAACAAGCCGTCGATTTGCTGTGACGTGCAGTTTTAAAAAGATTTTTCATTGGCATTAGGACTTGTCTCACCAGAGGGTGAGGCATAATAGTGATTTTACATCAGGTGGATGTGATCTGTCTGTCTTCAACTGTTTCTCTATCCAACACCCATTACCCATTAATTGGGATGTAGCACACTGTATTTGATAATTATATCGACTCCAAAACTTTATTCTAATGCTCATATTTCCTTTCATGTGGTTAGGATGACTGTTTTTCACTGATTGGTCTCTCTTCCAATAGTCTTCAATGCATCGTGTTATGTGAGTTAACCCTGTAAATTTAATGAAAAGATTGACATGTTTCAGCATGCTAGCTTGTTATATTGCAAACTGTTACAATACCATTGCATTTGATTTACACTGCCTATCTTAATCAATCAGCGAAAACAATGTAGTAGAAAAGTAAATTATGTTACATTTGGACAGCAACCATGGCCTGTCTCTGTTGTCGTGGCTGCAACTCAATCCTCTCTTTGTGCCTATTCCATAACATGGGGCTTGCGAAAGTGGCCTTTTTCTACATAATAGGATCCGTACAATTGTCTCAATCGTCTGTAAAACCCGATCCGTGTGAGCTACAAACTAATAAGTCAACACCGATGAAAGATGAGACTCTCACAAACACGACAGTTTTGACTCTACAACATCCACAAGCTTTACGACAGTCGTCTGAACTCTGTCATGGACGTCCTCATTTTGAAGAGGTCTTCTCACAAAACCGACAGTCTAGATAGACCAAACCATTGGAGCTACAAACTAATGTGTCACCAATATCGAAAAAGGCGACTCTCACAAACACGAAAGTCTGAAGGTAACCCAGTATCAGGCTGTAAAAATAGCAAAAAGTGCATTGGGGGTCAAATGTGCCACGAATAACGTCACAAAACATGGGTCAAATTTTTGTTGTTGTTTTTCTTATATCTCTCAGATATAGGACAGACACTTCAAAATCTTGATCCTTATGATTTATTTTTGGACTGTCTGTTTTGCCATGGTCACGTGTTATTTAATGTGTTTCTATGAGCTATAGCAGTAAAGGCCAAATTCAGTCTTCCATCAAACAAAAACTTTTGATACCTACTGGGGTCCTAAAATCCTAAATCAGGTGGCTAAATGATGCATTGTATAATCATGTTAAAACAATTCCATATGTTAGCCAGATATTGTGATCTAAGGGCTTAGACCTACAGGTAACAACAACAAATGTTATTTAGCAAATATTTATCTCACTGTTACACTTGTTTTAAGCTTCACCACCATTCGTTTATGAATGTGCTTTAAAGCTGATTATTTGAAAGAAAAGAGTTGATTATGTGTGCCATACACAATACAGATATAACTCAGGTTACTCAGTAGAGTTTTGCTCAGACATTGGGGGGCAATGGGAAGGATTGTTGTGAGGATTATTTCTCATTTCTATCCCTCTGTGACCCAGTCCTGTCAGTCCTCTAACTCAGAGTTCACAATACTGCTCTCTCAAACCCAGAGATATCCATTTAAAAGGAGTGCATTTGTTCTCTAAAGCCGGATACAAAAAGCCTGGCTGTTTTGTGGTGTGGATTTGCTCAAAGGGGATTGACTCTTCAAAAGCCCTTCTTAACACTCACTCAGTACTGTTAGCTGTTGTCTCTGGCTGTAACTATTATAAATGTCTATATCCATGTCCATAGAACGCATTGCGTTTATTTATAGACTTTGTGTGTGTGTATGTGTGTGTGTCCTATTACCCCGATACCTCCACAGTATAGTTATAATGTAATGAATATCAGTCATTTAATATAATATGATTATTACATTGGATTTGAAACTATCAGGCTTAGTAAACAATGTGGAGGATAATTGATTGCTGGCTACAATTGGCAGAATGTGCTCTAATCACTATATTAAAATATGCAAGCATTGTTCTGTCACAAGCTACATAGCATATCTCTGTCACATAGACTTTTGGGGTAGACACATCTGAAGACAAGGTTATCTGAAATGTGCCAGGATTCAGGAGAGCGTTAGTAAGCCTGTTCTAGCTCCTGTGTTTGGTCCAAGTGAAGACTGTAAAGCTTCAGGTTCTTTTCTCCCATGGAAAAACACAAATACAATTCACCTGAACAAGATCAATAAAGACATAAATATATTGGAGATGGGGAAGTTTGTTCCCAAGATGTAGGTTTGTAATGCACGACCAACTGGGAGCCAACAGGGAGCAAACGGGGAGCAAACGGGGAGCTAACGGGGAGCAAACGGGGAGCCAACGGGGAGCCAAGACGGGGAGCAAACGGGGAGCTAACGGGGAGCAAACGGGAGCAACGGGGAGCTAACAGGGAGCAAACGGGGAGCCAACGGGAGCCAACAGGGAGCAAACGGGAGCAAACGGGGAGCTAGGGAGCAAACGGGAGCCAACGGGAGCCAACGGGAGCCAACAGGGAGCCAATGGGGAGACAACGGGGAGCAAACGGGGAGCAAACGGGGAGCTAACAGGGAGCTAACTGGGAACCAACTGGGAGCCAACTGGGAGCCAACAGGGAGCCAACAGGGAGCAAACGGGGAGCCAATGGGGAGCCAACGGGGAGCCAACGTTCAGGGATTTCATTGGATTTTCATCTGAAGGTAATACAGTGCCTTGCGAAAGTATTCGGCCCCCTTGAACTTTGCGACCTTTTGCCACATTTCAGGCTTCAAACATAAAGATATAAAACTGTATTTTTTTGTGAAGAACCAACAACAAGTGGGGCACAATCATGAAGTGGAACGACATTTATTGGATATTTCAAACTTTTTTAACAAATCAAAAACTGAAAAATTGGGCGTGCAAAATTATTCAGCCCCCTTAAGTTAATACTTTGTAGCGTCACCTTTTGCTGCGATTACAGCTGTAAATCGCTTGGGGTATGTCTCTATCAGTTTTGCACATCGAGAGACTGACATTTTTTCCCATTCCTCCTTGCAAAACAGCTCGAGCTCAGTGAGGTTGGATGGAGAGCATTTGTGAACAGCAGTTTTCAGTTCTTTCCACAGATTCTCGATTGGATTCAGGTCTGGACTTTAACTTGGCCATTCTAACACCTGGATATGTTTATTTTTGAACCATTCCATTGTAGATTTTGCTTTATATTTTGGATCATTGTCTTGTTGGAAGACAAATCTCCGTCCCAGTCTCAGGTCTTTTGCAGACTCCATCAGGTTTTCTTCCAGAATGGTCCTGTATTTGGCTCCGTCCATCTTCCCATCAATTTTAACCATCTTCCCTGTCCCTGCTGAAGAAAAGCAGGCCCAAACCATGATGCTGCCACCACCATGTTTGACAGTGGGGATGTTGTGTTCAGGGTGATGAGCTGTGTTGCTTTTACGCCAAGCATAACGTTTTGCATTGTTGCCAAAAAGTTCAGTTTTGGTTTCATCTGACCAGAGCACCTTCTTCCACATGTTTGGTGTGTCTCCCAGGTGGCTTGTGGCAAACTTTAAACAACACTTTTTATGGATATCTTTAATAAATGGCTTTCTTCTTGCCACTCTTCCATAAAGGCCAGATTTGTGCAATATACGACTGATTGTTGTCCTATGGACAGAGTCTCCTACCTCAGCTGTAGATCTCTGCAGTTCATCCAGAGTGATCATGGGCCTCTTGGCTGCATCTCTGATCAGTCTTCTCCTTGTATGAGCTGAAAGTTTAGAGGGACGGCCAGGTCTTGGTAGATTTGCAGTGGTCTGATACTCCTTCCATTTCAATATTATCGCTTGTACAAGTGCTCCTTGGGATGTTTAAAGCTTGGGAAATCTTTTTGTATCCAAATCCGGCTTTAAACTTCTTCACAACAGTATCTCGGACCTGCCTGGTGTGTTCCTTGTTCTTCATGATGCTCTCTGCGCTTTTAACGGACCTCTGAGACTATCACAGTGCAGGTGCATTTATACGGAGACTTGATTACACACAGGTGGATTGTATTTATCATCATTAGTCATTTAGGTCAACATTGGATCATTCAGAGATCCTCACTGAACTTCTGGAGAGAGTTTGCTGCTGTCACGACTTCTGCCGAAGTCGTTGCCTCTCCTTGTTCGGGCGGTGCTCGGCGTTCGACGTCACCGGTCTTCTAGCCATCATTGATCCTTTTTTCATTTTCCATTGGTTTTGTCTTGTCTTCCCACACACCTGTTGTCAATCCCATTCATTACCTGTTGTGTATTTAACCCTCTGATTCCCCTCATGTCTTTGTCAGAGATTGTTATTGTCAGTGTAGTGTGATTGTTTGTATAGGTGCGCGTCGGGTCCTCGTACCCATGTTTTGTGTTTATGTACATAGAGTGTTATGGAGCATACTCCGTGGACTTTATTAAAAGACTCCATTTTACACTCCATTTGACTCTCCTGCGCCTGACTTCCCTGCCACCTATTACACCTATGCATGACAGCTGCACTGAAAGTAAAGGGGCTGAATAATTTTGCACGCCCAATTTTTCAGTTTTTGATTTGTTAAAAAAGTTTGAAATATCCAATAAATGTCGTTCCACTTCATGATTGTGTCCCACTTGTTGTTGATTCTTCACAAAAAAATACAGTTTTATATCTTTATGTTTGAAGCCTGAAATGTGGCAAAAGGTCGCAAAGTTCAAGGGGGCCGAATACTTTCGCAAGGCACTGTAGGTATCATGGATATTAACATAGACAGTAGTCTTAGACAGCGTCTTTTGTACACCTCTGCTTTATCTGCCATTGGTTTTGATTGACCTGATCTTTGATCACTGTGAGCAGCACATTCTGGACATAAATCACTGGTAGAACATCAGTAGCAAGGGACCACAACACACACACACACACACACACACACACACACACACACACACATAGAAAGACATACACACTTCCATGGACGCCTGCACAAACACACACACACACACACACACACACACACACATACATACGCATACACAGATGCATATAAATGCACTCACCCACACACACAGACACATACACAGATGCATACACACACATACACACACACAAACAGATTGTTACAAGATGCAGGCATCGCAGTTTGTTGTTCCCTCTGACAAACAATGCTAACGGTGGGAAGGCTGAATTCTCATTTCACTAGCCCAGCGGGATAACTGGTTGCAATAATGAAGTCATTGCAACCAGCTTAGTCGTCTGGGACAATAGCTGAAGTTTTTGCTGGAATCGGTACATTTTTGAGCAACAACGGCACAGTACATTTGTGACATCTCTTAATAATACGAAATCCTAGATCAGCACTCCTACTCTGAAGGTGGCTCAGACTCAGAGCTAGCCTTTCTGAGGTAAAGTGTTAATCCTATGGGTTCACTGCTCTACATTTTTTTGCTTCTATGGCCTATTTATTGCCTTACCTCCCTAATCTTCTACATTTGCACACACTCTACATATAATTATCAATCGTGTTATTGACTGTACGTTTGTTTATGTGTAACTCTGTGTTGTTTTTGTCGCACTGCTTTGCTTTATCTTGGCCAGGTCACAGTTGTAAATGAGAACTTGTTCTCAACTGGCCTACCTGGTTAAATAAAGTTGATATTAAAAAAAAATGTTTTTAGTGTTAAATATTTTTTTATAATCAGAAAATAGAAAGTGACACGTCATTTGAAAGCTACAGGCCTTGTATTTTTGTAAATCAAACTCAAATCTTACGGCTAGCATAAGAACCCCCCCCATAAAGGCCGTAAAGTTTTTAATGTAAATCAAGTCACCAAAAGTGCAAACATTTAGTATGCATGGAAAGGGTACACCCTGATGGTCATTGCATTTCCTTCTCCATCCACATTACCTTGTATGCGTCCTCCACATGCACTGTTTTTCTAGCTCACCATTTACAATAGGAAAAGTGAGTGGTAAAATAAGTTAAGAGTCTTCAACTGTCTGTGACTTATTTAAAAATGAAAACAAGTCCAAAACTTGAAAGCGCTGATTGCTAAGGTAATTTTAAGATGTCTGGATAAAATCAGTTCAACCATTAAGGCATAGTGACTCACTCACTACCTAAACCAGATACAACTGGTTTCAAGTGGCAAAGAGACGTCATGTGATCTCCCTCTGCAATCTAGTGGACGAACTGGAAATCAGACATAGCATACAGTATATATATATATATATATATATATATATATATAAAATGGATAGGTAGAGATATCAGCTTTCTCCTCATTCCTTTAAGACACAACATGAAGGTATGGCACGTTGCGCAAGCCCTGCACCTTTAAAATGGCTGTGTGCCAATGGGAATTTGTGCATGTTTAGAGCACCACAATTAGGTAAAGATCTGAGAATTCATTTTGGAACAGTAGCTGGTGACATATTTTATCTCAAACCTAGACTTTCAAATGTCTTATTCCACAACATGGGGATTTTTTATGTATATATATATATATATATATATATATATATATAATTAAATATATATATCTGTATATATATATATATATATTTAATTAAATCGGCTCTGTGGTAGTCACAAACACCTTTATCTGAATCCCATACTTCTTACCTTACTAACAGTACTAAACCGTGTTTGTAGGACTTGAAACCAACATTTTATGAGGGTAGTATACAATATTATGCGTAGTTTAGAAAATGTCACCAGAGGGCGTCAGAGTTTAACAGACCCACTCAAACAGATGTTGTGGCCATAATGCATCCCCATGCAGTATCCAATATGGTTATGTTAATCTATTTTGGAAATTCCAAAGAACAGAATAAACTCAAACGTCTGTATATCAAAAGGAAGACCTGTTTTGGTTTGTAAGTCTGAAAAATGTGTCTTGCAACTCAACTTACTACCTTTTTGATATACTTTGTTCAATGATATAATATTGTTACGTACTCCTCTTGGGAACGCAACACCCCGCTACATCTCAACTCCCCGTGGAGTGAAAACAGTATATCATCGTAGGTGCGGGGAAGTACGACAGAAGCAGAGAAAAATACCATTTACAGGGAATCTATTATTCCTTAACACGGTAATGTGGGGAAAAGGGGCTGGATGGAACCAAAGCAAAGAAAGTAAAAGTTAGAGTCCCCTCTCCTACCTTACCTGCCTTCCCACTTCTTACCTAGCCTTAAGCATCACCTGGCACGCCTTCCCCCCCTGGGAACAAATGAAACAGAATCATTTAAGTGAACAATTTCAGTTAACTAAAAACACTAAGTCCTATTGGCATACACATACCTCTGAAGGAGCAGCTACAAAATAATATCAACAAAACTTTCACTGACCAACACAGGACACAAAAAGAAGCTCTCCTTCCTGAGGGAGGAACACTGGCTTTTATCTAGCTGGAGAAGGAGTTGGTAATTGAAGAGACAGCTGTTTCCCCTGACAAGAGGGAGGGGTCAGAGCTCCAATCAGCGAAACCCACAACAACACAGAAACTGGAGAACGTAACAATACAAAAAGTTGATATTACAGTTTCAATGCATGAAAATGGCACTTGTTTTTTATTGACTGAATATATATGAGGCAATTTAGCAATTAGGATTTGTTATCTGTAATGGTTATGATAAATTAGGCATTGTTGCGCACTGTTGGCATGTAGATAAATCCACTTTTTTTTTAGTGCTGGTCTTCTGTTCTAAAAATTGCTTCTTCTTTTTGGCGGGGGGTACTCAAAAAGAAATCATGCAAGTACTCAAACAGTCCAAAAAGGTCAAATGCCCATCCCTACCACTCACCCATTCATTCGTTTCCCCCGAACCCAGAGCCACCAATGTTAAAGAATGCACTGTTCTGCAGCAATTTTTTTATGTTTCATTATTCTGTCACAAAGAATGACAGCAGCAATATTTCAGACAATGACAAGTTTGGTCTAGCAGATGATTAATGTAGAAGGAGAGAGAGCAGAGAGTGAAAGTGCTTCTCTCCCCTCCCCTCTCTCTCTCTCATCACTCTCTTTCTCTCTCACCCCTTTCTGCCCCCCCTATCTCTTTCTCTCACTCTCTCTCTGGCCTCAGGCACACCATGTAAAATCAATTGAGAGATCTTCCACTTCTCCTACCACGCCATTCCACTCACATTTGGGTGAACTATCCCTTTAATTGGAGATTACGTTTGTATAGTCGTATAAATCTTGTCCTTTTTTGGTCTATCACCTTTTTCTCTCACTCATTCGGGTTATTCTGGTGTTAAAAGGTAATTGATTTGGATTAAACCTGTTACTAAACAACCTGAGGGATGCATTATTCGCAATTAGCATCAAATAAAATCATATATAATATACTACTTTGACATTTACAGTCCCAACAACAGTAGATGACTGCAATGCCAGGCAGCAGAACACACACACAAAACATAGACGCACGAAAGCACACACTTCCACCACATGATTACTACTGCTGTTACCAAGGGAATCATTTCATCATTATGTTGTTTTTTTACTGATGGGCTGTCTGCCATCATCTCCAGCCCATTTAAGGCTAATAAGGGAAATGGAAAACCTAGTCAGTAGCACAACTGAGGGCATTCAACCAAAATGTGTTTCCCTCTTTTAACCCAAACCCTCTGAATCAGAGAGGTGATGTGTGCTGCCTCAATCGACATCCACATTATCGGAACCCGTGGAGCAGTTGTTGTTGGCGATTAACTTGCCAGCTCGGAGAGTATAAATAGTGACCTTTCGTTTACTGGCCCAATGCTCTTAACTGCTATGCTACCTGTCGCCCCTTAATACCAACCCAAAGTGGCAAACGGACATATTTGCACATTTCAATACTTTCAAACATCCGCTGTCAGAGCACCTGAGTCTGGAGAAGAAAAAAGTCTGAAATAATACAGAAATTGCATTATATTGACTGAGCTGTCTAGTTGTTGCATAATTGAGCTGATGTGCATGTTAGTTAAAAGAGAGAAACATTAACCCATGCCATTAAACTATTGAACATTTACCACTATTGTGGTATGCCATTGTTGACTCTTTGTGCAACACAGGCTTGAGAGAGAGAGAGAGAGAGAGAGAGAGAGAGAGAGAGAGAGAGAGAGAGAGAGAGAGAGAGAGAGAATATCCCTCATCACTTCTAAAACTGTATATCTAACCCATCTTTTCCAGCTATACAGACGGTCTCCCAGACACATCATATCTCCTGAAACATCTCCACACTTATCATTTTATAGAATTCAAATTCCACCCTAAGGCGCACAGAGACCATCCCATTAAATAATAGCAAAGGGTCCCACCTTTGACCCTGTTTCTACTTGTTAGCCAAATAGACAACTTTGTCTGAGCAAACAGAAAATTTAACAACACACATTTGGCTCAAACAGACATTCCAACAAAGACATTAATGGCATTAACCTGGCGCACACAGAAAACACATGATGCACAGTTTCACTCATGACAAAGAAAGGACACCCCTGTCCGACTCCCGTGTCGCCCCTTGCCAACAACCTATTAATGGCCAGGGCTCCATGTAGAACCCTCCACTGGAGGTCCCCTGACCTCTTTGGTACTGGGGGTTTGTAGAGCCCCCTCTATCTAAAACCCACTATACTCTCTGCCCCACATACCCCCTGCCACTGATGTGCCTTCACTCCTGTTAGGCTCCTAATGTTCCTCACCTTAATGCAGAGCTTGTAAAGGATTTTACTTCCCACCCAGTGTTGGAAAACGTTCCCAATTCTCATACTTGAGTAAAAGTGAAGATACCTTAATAGAAAATGACTCAAGTAAAAGTGAAAGTCACCCAGTAAAATACTACTTGATTTAAAGTAAAAAAAAATATTTGGTTTGAAATATACTTAATAACCTCTTGATCCTACTTGAGACGCAGACGTCCCAACTAGAGCTCTGGAAATGCAAATGCGCTACGCTAAACGCTAATAGTATTAGTTAAAACGCAAACGTTCATTAAAATACACATGCTTGGTATTGAAATAAAGCTACACTCGTTGTGAATCCAGGCACCGAGTCAGATTTTTAAAATGCTTTTCGGCGAAAGCATGAGAAGCTATTATCTGATAGCATGTAACACCCCAAAAGACCCGTAGGGGATGTAAACAAAAGAATTAGCATAGTCGGCGCTACACAAACCGCACAATAAAATATAAAACATTCATTACCTTTGACCATCTTCTTTCTTGGCACTCCTTGATGTCCCATAATCAATACTGGGTCTTTTTTCGATTAAATCGGTCCATATATAGCCTAGATATCGATCTATGAAGACTGTGTGATAAACGGAAAAAAATAGCGTTTCATAACGTAACGTCATTTTTAAAAGTTAAAAAGTCGCGATAAACTTTCACAAAACACTTCGAAATACCTTTCTAATGCAACTTTAGGTATTACTACACGTTAATAAGCTATAAAAATCATCAGGAGGCGATGTAAATTCGATAGCTGGTCGTGTGGAAAAAATGTCCGGAAAAACACAGAGACGATGCATCAAGTTGGTGGTCGGAGGGAATCGGTTCCCTTTGGTCGGATCTACCAAGAATCAAATCAGAATCAAATGAGAAGACTCTATACATCCTGTGGAAGCTGTAGGTACTGCAACCTCGGCCTCATTTAATACGGTTCACCTTTAACAATGGGTTGAAGTGGCGCATGGATATTTTTTCCATCTCCAGTGATCAGATTTTCCTGCGCTTTTCGATGAAACAGACGTTCTGTTATAGTCACAGCCGTGATTTAAACAGTTTTAGAAACGTCTGAGTGTTTTCTATCCACACATACTAATCATATGCATATACTATATTCCTGGCATGAGTAGCAGGACGCCAAAATGTTGCGCGATTTTTAACAGAATGTTCGAAAAAGTAGGGGAGGCTTAAGAGGTTTTAAGCATCAAAAGTAAAAGTAAAAGTGTAAATCATTTCAAATTCCTTATATTAAGCAAACCAGAGAGCATAATTTTCTTGTTTACTTTAATTTGCTGATAGCCATGGGCACGCTCCAACAGTCAGACATCATTTAAAAACAAAGCTTGTGTTTAGTTAGTCTGTCAGATCAGAGGCAGAAGGGATGACCAGGGAAGTTCTCTTGATAAGTGTGTGAATTTGATAATTGTCCTGTCCTGCTAAGCATTCAAAATGTAACGAGTACTTTTGGGTGCCAGGGAAAATGTAGAGTAAAATGTATATAATTTTCTTTAGGATTGTTGTGAAGTAAAAGTTTTTTTTTTTAAGTTAAAGTAGTCAAAAATATAAATAGTTAAGTAAAGTACAGATAACCCCAAAAAGTACTTTCAAGTATTTTTACTTAAGTACTTTACACCACTGCTCCCACACACCCAAACTACCCAGGCTCAGAGTGTTAAATTCCAACAAGTCTCCCATACCCCCTTGCCAGTCCCCAGTTTCTGCCGTCACCTGCAGTGGCGGAAACATTGGTGGCCCTCCCCCTTTGACAGCAGCATGCATGCAGGTTCCCTCCAGTCGACATCAGTATGGTACAGCAGTCTGCGCCGCTTTTAGTCGGAATGCAGCCACCCTGCTTTCCAGTTCCACCAGGCCCTGTCCTTCTTCGTGGACGGACATGTACAACACTGACGCCCTCAGCCGGTGACCAGAAACAATCCACAAGGTTGAGGACAACCAGTTTATTCCACAGGGAGGATGCCGCCAGGTTGTTGATTATCAGCACCCAACTCTACATGACACTTGGGACAGGAGCCACCTACACCTGGCCAATCTTGACACCACTGCCTGTGAAAGCCCCACCCAGTTCTTTGTGACCCACCTCTCCAAGTCCAGGTACACCCCCAAAATGTTAAGCCCTTCACAACCCCACTGCAAATCCCTCAAGGCCCCACATAACAGAGTTTTGCTCTTGCCCCAGTTCACCTTCGCTGACAAAGCTCCCTCCTACACCTTCAGACTAGTCTCTAGTGCCTGCATGTCCTGCCCATCCCTGTCCATCACAGAAACGTCATCTGCATATACCGCCACTGCTATGCCTGTCAACACACCCATGCCTGTCCAGCACACTCCCTGCAGTCTCTTGCGTAGGAGGCCCAAAAAAGGCTTAATGGCTAGTGTATATAACTGCCCCGATATAGGGCATCCTTGTCTAATCCCCTCCTCACTCAGACTGGCGCCCCCCCCTCCCACCTTGACCATACATGACGTCCAGCATACATCTTCACACAAGCCAAAAACCTTTCCTCAAACACAGACATCACATTAAACAGATAGTTATGGTCCACTCTATCAAAAGTCTTATTGTGGTCTAAAGAGACCAGTCCAAAGTTCACATTAGAAACTCTCGACAAGTCCAACATATCCCTGATTAAGAACAAGCTGTCCGTGATTGAGCATCCCGGTACACAATATACTTGTGTACTATCGAGTCCAGATTGGACTTCAGTCTGTTATCGAGGACATTGGCAAATATATTTTAGCCCGCACAGAGCAATGCCACAGGCCTCCAGTTCTTAAGTTCACAAAAGTCCTACTTTTTGGGCAGGAGAGTCAGAGGCAGCTCATAGGCAACTCTCCTACCCCGTCGCACTCACGCAACACGCAAAAGAAGTCCAGTCCAATTATTTCCCAGAATTTTTCATAAAACTCCACTGGGAGTCCATCGACCCCCAGTTCACGGTCGGGGGACATCTGGGTTACGGCCTCTGCCAGTTCATGGGACAATAGGGGAATGTCCATTTCATCCTTCTGTGCCAGAGAGAGCTTAGGGAGTTCTGCAAACAAAACCTGGGCACACATAGGATCACACAGTCCTCCCCTATTATACAACTCAGTATAAAACTCCACAGTCGCTCCTGCATCTCCCCCACCACAGAGGTCACCCGCTCATCCGACAGCACAGACAATGCATACCCTTGGCTTCACTGGTCTGTCTTTCCAAACCAAAGAAGGAGCTTGGAGTGTCCTTAAGCATGAAGAACCTAGCTCTTACAAGTGCTGGATCGAAACCCTGAGCTGACAAGGTAAAAATATGTTGTTTTGCCCCTGAACAAGGCAGTTAACCCACTGTTCCCCGGTAGTGTTACGGCTTTCTTCCGTCGAAGGAGAGTCGGACCAAAATGCAGCGTGGTTAAATCGATACATGTTTAATGAAAATACAAAACACGATCAATACAAAACAACAAACGGAAAATGTGAAAACCTAATACAGCCTTTCTGGTGACAACTAACACAGAGACAGGAACAATCACCCACAAAACACACAGTGAAACCCAGGCTACCTAAATATGGTTCCCAATCAGAGACAACGAGAATCACCTGACTCTGATTGAGAACCGCCTCAGGCAGCCATAGACTATGCTAGACACCCCTACTCAGCCACAATCCCAATACCTACGAAAAACCCCTATACATAAACACAACACAAAATAACCCATGTCACACCCTGGCCTGACCAAATAAATAAGAAAAACACAAAATACTAAGACCAGGGCGTGACAGGTAGGCCGTAATTGTAAATAGGAATTTACCTCCACTTCACTGATACTATGCTCGAGTTCCCCCAATACTTTCCTAGCCTCTAAGGATGAGTGAGCTGTTTACCGTTGACTGAAAAGACGAATTTGGAATTTCGAACTTTTCCCACATCCCACCATTGACTCAGAGACTCATACTCCTCTATTCGCAGCTCTCACCTTTCCCAAAAAGTCTGGAAACCTGAGCAAAAAGTGATAACTTTTAAGAGCTTTACATTAAATGTGTTATGTGGTTATGTGGTGATCTGAAAAACCCACCTGGAAAATGGTAGTGCCCAACAGCCTATTGCTTTGATTCCTGGACATGTAAAACAGATCTAGTTGGGCTGCACTCACCCTAACCCCAAAGACACATGTATACTCTCTTATGTTGGGATGTCTTGCACCTTTCCACCAGAGGCCCCAATAAACTTCTTTCTTCTCCCCCTTTTTCCTCTTCTGCTTGACACTCTCTTCCACCGGCCCCTAGTCGCTTTGCCCTTCCAGATTAACCTGACTAGGCCCATCCATGACATGACTAGACCCAGTCTCAGGTACACCACCATCCATAACATGACTAGACCCAGCCTAATTTACACCAGCATCTCTCTCCTGATTAGACCCAGCCTTAGCTACACCACCATCTATAGCATGACTAGACCCAGGCCTCATCTACACAGTGACTAGACTAGGCAGTGACTAGACAGTGACATGACTAGACCCAGCCTCATCTACACAGTGGTTGCTCCACTAAAAGTTTTGAAATTATGCTGCGAGACTTAGACGTAATTTATGGTTTAGTACAGGACCCTGCATCACTACTTCATTGCTCCAGACCAGCGCAAGGGGAGTTAGAGCACTGATTATGCTTTTGGGTCCTACTGTGTCTCTAACTGACAATGAATGGGCGACATAAACCTAAACAGAAACTGATAATTGTGCACGACTTCAGCATTACTTACTAAAACAGTTGTTACACTAAGGTTTTTATTATTTTATTTTGTTAGGATTATTTTGCTCTTACTGTAGTACCGTAGCCCACTCCCGACCGGTCATGTTGTACAGCGCCTGAGTGGCATAATGGTCCAAAGCTCTGCATAGCTGTGTTGCTACAGATGCTGGTTCAATACCTGTGCTGGCCTTGACTGTGTTTCTCCTGCTTCTGTTGCTTTCTGGCACTTGGTTCAGTGCCTATTATTGACCTGTGCTTTGATTTGAGATGGCGAGGAGGCTGAGAGCTTTTTTCCCCTGCTTTCAATCCTCTCTCATATGTTCAGAAACCAATTCTGATGTTCATCAGGTTTTCCACCCATAACAGAGCAGTGTTTTATTGTGCAGTGATAAACAATATCTCTCTGTCTCTTTTGTTCTCTCTCTCTCTCTTTCTCTCCATCTCTCTCTCTCCCCTCTCTCTGTGGGGTTCTCGCTTAGTTTATTGCTTAGTGTTAGGCCAGACATCTGTGTGGTACAGGGTAAAAGGCTGCTTCCTCCCTCCCTTCCTCCATCCATCCATCTCTACTGGGTTATTTCTAGATGTAACTCCCCCGTGAGGCGAGCTGTTTGCTCACCAGAAGAGTTCTCCACTTGAAACTGAAAGTGGGAACTTAATCTTGTTGACCCACTCTCTCTCTTTCCACTTTGAACCAGGTTTATTAATTGGCCTTTCCAATACGACATCTCCTCCTCACCGCACAACTAAGAACAGGAGTTTGTAGTGCAATGGTGTGTGGGCTGTTTTTATATTATTAACTACATTAAGTAAGGAAAGATGTAATATATGAATTCCTGTAAATAATGTGAAAACTGGTTATATAAAGACTCTTTATAATGTAATAATAACAATGTATTCATATAGTTAAGAGAACCTTCAAACCTTACCAACACAGTGCTATTACTGTATTAGCTCAAGAGCTCAAGAGTGGTGGAGAGGACCAATTGCAGTCACTAAACCAGGCTGTAATATACCAGCAAAACTGGAGACTGATGGCAAACCAACTAATCTGATTGCCATCTGACTGTCAGTCCATTCAAAGAGGCATGAGTGATGAGCGCTCTTGCAGCTCCAAGCTGGTTTATGGAGAATTCACATTTTTGTTATAATACCTTGTTTGGCTTGGGCTTGGATGATTCTGAGCAGAATTTGGGATTTAAATTCTGATTCAGCAGATTTTGAGTGAATTCTTTCCATTGCTCGGTTTTCTTTTCCCAGCAGCTCCTGAAGGCATTCAGTGAGCTGACCTAAGCTCTCAGTGGACAAACACCATATCTCTTTATTTTCTTACATCAGATCTCTCTCTCTGTCTGTCTGTCTCTCTCGCTCTCTCCCCCTCCCTCTCTCCCTAACTGTGAGTCCCTCCAGACTGGATAAGGCTGTGAAAGCCTAGAGTGAAAACATCAAACCCAGTGTAACATAACTCAAGGCACACGAGAAACAGACGGGAGAGAAGGGAAGGCACTAAGAGCATGTTAAAGTGTTTGGCTTGAAAGCCAGTCACACCATGGATATCTCAGTGCTTCTCACTGTTGACTGTAATCAAAGAATATGTCACTTATTTTCTTTGTCATGGGAAAGATATTTTAACTGTTGCCACCAGTGGTGGTTCCCAAGTGATGTCATTATAGAGAGAGACTGAAAGTGGGCAGATGAAATACGTATTGGTCTTATTCATGGATCATAAATTATTAAAAGGATTAATAATTGATATCAGATGATCAGTATTTCAACGGCATCGGTGGATTTTACTTACTGGACATCTCAATCCAAGGACACATCAGTTCACCCAAATGCAAATCACCATGAAGCACGACCTGTTGTGTATGATATACTGTGTGTCATCTGTTTCTCTACATGTCCATGTACTTCATTTAACTAAAGCAGCCATTCAAACAGGCTAAGATGAGTTGTTTGTCCTTGTCTGATTAGTAAGCCATCTCTACAGCTTCATTCCAAATGGCCCCCTATGTCCTTAACGGAGTGGCTGCGGTTCCGGATCTTCTGGAACACTTGACTTGCTGTTGCAAAAAAAAGAGATTTCTGCGCATGCAGGATCCACTAGCCTACCACTTTTCAGCTGCTGCTCAGTGCTCAGTCACTCCTCCATTGTTAGTGCTGTCACTCCTCTGTTGTAACATTAGGTAAAAGCAAACATAAGCAGGACACAAACAGGTTGTCTAGCAATTTCATGTTCTTTTTTCAGGAGGGAGTTAGCTATTTGTGGCCTACACAGCATATCAAACAAGCCACAGACAGGCAGTCAATAGCGATTTAATGTACTTTTTTTCATCATTGTTACAAACATTGGCAAACAGGTCAGATCTGGGTCTGATTCTGTGGCTCAGAGGCCTGTCCTGGACCCCTGTGGAGGGGCTGTGGAGGGCTGTTGACATTGTGTGGCCCCTGGGGTCCAGGGCTCTTCTCCGGTGGAGAGGATGGTGGGTAGAACACACAGAGAGACTGATGACTGCTTTCTACAGAGAGAGAGAGCGAGAGAGAGAGAGAGAGAGAGAGAGAGAGAGAGAGAGAGAGAGTGTTAAAACACTGTATATATATATAATATGACATTTGTAATGTCTTTACTGTTTTGAAACTTCTGTATGTGTAATGTTTACTGTTAATTTTTGTTGTTTTTCACTTTATATATTCACTTTGTATGTTGTCTACCTCACTTGCTTTGGCAATGTTAACACATGTTTCCCATGCCAATAAAGCCCTTGAATTGAATTGAATTGAGAGAGAGAGAGAGAGAGAGAGAGAGAGAGAGAACAGACAGGCTCCAAATCCTGCAGATGGATGGAATGTTAATGTGAGGATAAGACGAGGCACAGCCTGGAGGCTCTTATAAGCTACCACTCAAGCCCAGCCCCTACAAAACACACCCAACACTCAGAGAGAGAGAGAGAGAGTAAAAGGATGAAAGAGAAACAGTATGCTCTTATAGTCTATCCAGGCCCCTCCACAACACAACACACCCAGCACTCAGAGAGAGAGAGAGAGAGCCGGAGAGGAAGAAAGAGAGATAAGAAGCTCTTATCCTGAGAGGGAGAGGGACAGATAGAGGGTGAGGGAGAGAGAGAGAGCATGACTGAGTGTTATTGTAGTGTGCTTTTAGAAAGGATAGACTGTCCATCTAGAACGACACTGAGTTAGACCAATGTGTTCTTTTGCAACTTGGACATTATCTCTTTGCTTCTATCATTCTTTCTACCACTGTTCTTATCACGCTCTCTCTCTTTCTGCCTTTGTTGTGTTGCATGGCTATCCTGATTTCTCTGTCACCACCAGAAACAGTACATGATATTCTCTCTCTCTCTCTCTCTCTCTCGCTCTTTCTCTCTCTCTCTCTCACTCTTTCTCTCTATCTCTTGCTCTCCCTCCCTCCCTCCCTCTCTCTGTCTCTCTCTGTCTCTCTCTCTGTCTCTCTCTCGCTCTGTCGCTCTCTCTCTCTCAATTACATTTCAATGTCAATTTAAGGGGCTTTATTGTCATGGGAAACATATGTATAGAATAAATATAATAAACAATAAAAACATGTACAGTTAATATTACACTCACAAAAGTTCCAAAGGAATAGAGACATTTCAAACGTCATATTATGTCTATATACAGTGTTGTAACAATGTGCAAATAGTTAAAGTACAAAAAGGAAAATAAATGAACATAAATATGGGTTGTATTTACAATCTTCACTGGTTGCCCTTTTCTTGTTGCAACATGTCACAAATCTTGCTGCTGTGATGGCACACTGGTATTTCACCAAGTAGATATGGGAGAATATCAAAATTGGATTTGGTTTTGAATTCTTTGTGGGTCTGTGTAATCTGAGGGAAATATGTGTCTCTAATATTGTCATACATTTAGCAGGAGGTTAAAAAGTGCAGCTCAGTTTCCACCTCATTTTGTGGGCAGTATGCACATAGCCTGTCTTCTCTTGAGAGCCAGGTCTGCCTACTGAGGCCTTTCTCAATAGCAAGGCTATGCTCACTGAGTCTGTACATAGTCAAAGCTTTCCTTAATTTTGGGTCACAGAGGTCAGGTATTCTGCCACGGTGTAATCTCTGTTTAGGGCCAAATAGCATTCTAGTTTGCTCTGGGTTTTTGTTAATTCTTTCCAATGTGTCAAGTAATTATCTTTTTGTTTTCTCATGATTTGGTTTGGTCTGATTGTGTTGCTGTCCTGGGGCTCTGTGAGGTCTGTTTGTGTTGGTGAACAGAGCCCCAGGACCAGCTTGCTTAGGGGACTCTTCTCCAGGTTCATCTCTCTGTAGGTGATGGCTTTGTTATGGAAGGTTTGGGAATTGCTTCATTTTAGGTGGCTGCAGAATTTAACGGCTATTTTCTGGATTTTGATCATTAGCGGGTGTCGTCCTAATTCTGCTCTGCATGTATTATTTGGTGCTTTACATTGTGGAGGATATTTTTGCAGGATTCTGCATGCAGAGTCTCAATTTGGTGTTTCTCCCATTTGATTAATTCTTGGTTGGTGAGCGGACCCCAGACTTCACAACCGTAAAGGGCAATGGGTTCTATATCTGATTCAAGTATTTTTAGTCAGATCCTAATTGGTACGTCAAATTTTATGTTCCTTTTGATGAGGTAGAAGGCCCTTCTTGCCTTGTCTCTCAGATCGTTCACAGCTTTGTGGAAGTTACCTGTGGTGCTGATGTTTAGGCCGAGGGACATATTTTTTTTTTGTGTGCTATATGGCAACGGTGTCTAGATGGAATTTGTGTTTGTGGTCCTGGCAACTGTACCTTTTTTGGAAAACCATTATTTTTGTCTTACTGAGATTTACTGTCAGTTCCCAGGTCTGACAGAAGCTGTGCAGAAGATCTATGTGCTGCTGTAGGCACTCCTTGGCTGTGGACAGAAGCATCAGATCATCAGCAAACAGTAGACGTTTGATTTCAGATTCTAGTAGGGTGAGGCCGGGTGCTGCAGACTGTTCTAGTGCCCTTGCCATTTAGTTTATACCTATGTTGAAGAGGGTGGGGCTCAAGCTGGATCTGTGTCTCACCCCACGGCCCTGTGGAAAAAATGTGTATGTTTTTTACCAATTTTAGTTAACGGCACACTGGTTGTGTACATTAATTTTATAATGTTGTATGTTTTTCCCCCAACATCGCTTTCCATTCATTTGTATAGCAGATTCTTATGCCAAATTGAGTTGATCGCTTTTTTGAAATGAACAAAACATGAGAAGACTTTGCCTTTATTTTTGTTTGTTTGTTTGGAAATTAGGGTGTGCAGGGAGAATACGTGGTGTGCTGTACGGTAATTTGGTAAAAAGCCAATTTGACATTTGGACATTGTTTTCACTGAGGAAATGTACGAGTCTGCTGTTAATGATAATGCAGAGGATTTTCCCAAGGTTGCTATTGACATATATCCCACGATTATCAGGAATCAAGGTAAGCAGACACGTTGAATTGACAATGGTTTAATATTCCTACAGGGGCAGGTAATAGACAGGTCAAGGCAGGCAGGGGTCAGTAACCAGAGGTGGGGCAACGGTATCGGACGGCAGGCAGGCTCAGGGTCAGGGTTTGCAGAAGTCAACAATCCAGAGGTGGGGCAAAGATACAGGATGGCAGGCAGAGTAGTCAGGCAGGCGGACTCAGAGTCAGGACAGGCAAGGGTCAAATCCAGGAGGGCAAGAATAAGAGAGACTGGGAAAAGCAGGAGCTGAGAACAAAAACGCTGGTTGACTTGACACACAAGACAAACTGGCAACAGACAAACAGAAAACACAGGTATAAATACATTGGGGATAGTGGGGAAGATGGGCGACACATGGAGGGTGGTGGAGACAATCACAAAAACAGGTGAAACAGATCAGGGTGTGACAACAATAGTTATTGGGGTCAAATTTGTCTCTACTTTTGTGAATTGGGGTGATCAGTCCTTGGTTCCAAACATTTGGGAAGATGCCAGAGCTGAGGATGATGTTAAAGAGTAATAGTATAGCTAATTGGAATTTGTGTTCTGTATAATTTATAATTTCATTTAGGATACCATCAACACCACATACCTTTTTGGGTTGGAGGGTTTGTATTTTGTCATATAGTTAATTAAATGTAATTGGAGAATCCAGTGGGTTCTGATAGTCTTTAATAGTTGGTTCTAATATTTGTATTTGATCATGTATATGTATTTTTGCTGTTTGTTTTTTGTTATAGAGCCTAACAGATTGGATAAGTGGTTTATCCATACATCTCTGTTTTAGATAGATAACTCTTTGTGTTGTTGTTTGGTTAGTGTTTTCCAATCTTCCCAGAAGTGGTTAGATTCTATATATTCTTCAAATACATTGAGCTGGCTTGTGACATGCTGTTCCTTCTTTTTCAGTAGTGTATTTCTCTATTGTTTTAGTGATTCACCATAGTGAAGGCATAGGCTCAGGTTTTCTGGGTCTCTAGGTTTTTGGTTGGACATGTTTCTCAATTTCTTTCATAAGGTTTTTGCATTCTTCATCAAACCATTTGTCATTGTTGTTCTTAGGTTGTCTGCCTGACATTTGTATATTTGACAGGGAAAGCTGTGAGGTCAAATATACTGTTTAAGTTTTCTACTGCGAAGTTTACACCTTCACTAATGTTGGGTGGGGCTTGAAGGGCTTGAAATTGTTGTTGCCTAATTGTTTTTTGGTAGGTTTCTACACTCATTTCCTTCCATCTATAGAATTTCTTAATATTATGCAGTTCCTTTGGCATTTATGCCTCATGATTGAGTATTGCTCTGTACAAGTAGACTGTGATTTTGCTGTGATCTGATAGAGGTGTCAGTCGGCTGACAGTGAACACTCTGAGAGACTTTGGGTTGAGGTCAGTGATAAAGTAATCTACAGTACTAATGCCAAGATATGAGCTGTAGGTGTACCTACTGTAAGAGTCCCCTCGAAGCCTACCATTGACTATGTACAGAATGTGTGACAGAGCTGCAGGAGTTATGACCCATTTTTGGGGTTGTTTTGTCATAGTTGTGTCTAGGGGGGCATATTTGGGAGGGAATGCTATCACCTCCAGGTAAGTGTTTGTCTACTAAGAGTGTCAGGTTCTTGTCCAGTTCTGGCATTTAGGGCGCCACAGCCTATTACATGTCACTGGGCCTGGAAATGGTTGAGCTCCCCCTTTAGGATGGGGATTCTATTGGGGGATCTCTCTCTCTCTCTCTCTCTCTCTCTCTCTCTCCTTTTCTTTTCTCGCTCTCTCAGGCAAACACACAAACTCACTCACCACCACTTAAAGTACATGTCTGATGGTACAGCATGATGGAACAATGGGAATAGTGTCTCTCACATAAGGACACAATGTTATTTAGCGAAGAATGATTGAGGATGGAACACATAGCATGCCTGGGCATGGTCTATTGATGATGTCTGGATCACTGAATCAGATCACACTGCACAAACACAATGCATCTCAATATATTGCTGTGTCAATGGTGAGGTGGGCGTGTTACACGGAACCCAAACCGGCTGCGTGCCTGCGCCATCGTGCATACATTTATTTTGTCCCCCTACACAAAACGCGATCACGACAAGCAGGTTAAAATATTTTAAAAACTCTGAACCAATGACATTAATTTGGGGACAGGTCGAAAAGCATTAAACATGTATGGAAATTTAGCTAGTTAGCTTGCACTTGCTAGCTAATTTGTCCTATTTAGCTAGCTTGCTGTTGCTAGCTAATTTGTCCTGGGATATAAACATTGAGTTGTTATTTTACCTGAAATGCACAAGGTCTTCTACTCTGACAATTATTCCACACATAAAACGGCCAACCAAATCGTTTCCAGTCATCTCTCCTCCTTCTGGGCTTTTTCATCTTTGAACTTATATGGTGATTGGCATCTACACTTTCATAGTATTACCACGACGACCGGCAAAACAGTTCATCTTTCAATCACCCACGTGGGTATAACCAATGAGGAGATTGCACGGGGGTACCTGCTTCTATAAACCAATGAGCAGATGGGAGAGCCAGGACTTTCAGCGCAATCTGTATCAGAAATAGAAAGGAGTCCTATTTTAGCCCTTGGCAACGCAGACGCTCGTTGGCGCGCGCGAGCAGTGTGGGTGCAATAATATGGATTTCTACATTTATTTTGCGACGCTCGCGCACGCGACGTGTCCGGTCTGGTCAGCATGTTACATACATCTACAAACTGTTAGTGGTGGCACTTTGTCTCAGCCTGGACTCAGTGGCTCTGGATCTACAGTAGGCTCCCCATTGAGTGGTGTAAACACCCTGTGTTACCATTATCAAACAGTCTCCAGATAACGCTGATTTTAGTCATCACAGATAAAATACTTTAAATCCTCTGAGTGGCAAGGACGAGTCTTCAGAGGTGTAAGAATAATTCGGAGTACACAACTAATTGGTGCAGTGTCAGTAAACTCACAGAGCGCTTCATGTCCAATGTTTCATGTTGTGAATTATTCCCTTTGGAGGGATAGTGACGAACAGAACAGAAAGAGACAAGGGTGTCTGAGAAAAAGTCAAGTTCACCAGTTAAAAACAACAGAAGATGAATCAAGGTGACACTGGGAGTGGTGAGAGATGACAGAACCCAATGTGTGTGTGCATGTGCGCGTGTCACAGACAAAGTTTCTCGCCTTGTGAATTCATCGAGCCCTGAGCTGTCCTGATCCACAACAAAGAGAGCCGGATTTATCTGTGAGCCATGGAGGGCACCAAGGGGAATGAGGATTAATGGGCTGTGTAGGCCGGGGCCTGGGCCTTGTCTGACACTGGCGCAAGGATAGGGCTGCTCCAGCCCAGGGAGGTCCTGTGGCAGCCTGCCCCAGGTAGAGGGGTGCCCGGGGGGGAGGCATGGATCTGAAGCCCCTGGATCGAAGCATTACCCCGCTCCAGCCAGGGCTCATATGGGACTCTGTGTTTGATATCTATGTCGAAGTGGGAGAACAAAGAGTTCAGTTGGGGATTGTTCGGGCAGCAGCCACTCACATTACACAGACACACACTGCACTCAAAACAGAGCAGGCCGGCCAGAGAAAGCGAGAGATGATTATGAAATGGAAAGATCATGTACTGTGTGTGCGTGTGTGTGTGTGTGTGTGTGTGTGAATGGGTTGGTTCTTCTATTCTAAAATAGTCCCCACAAGGATAGTAAAACAAGGACAATTCTTCCTTGTGGGGACATTTTCCACATCTATGAGGAAAAAGGCTATTTTAAATTCAGGGGTTAGGTTTAGGGTTAGGGTTACAATTAGGATTAGGGTTAGGGTAAAGGGTTAGACTGCAGTGTGCTAAGTCAGGGTCACAGTATTTTTTGGCAGTCTTAAACACATCTACTTTGAAACAAAAGTATACACCTCACACACATGGTTATGGGATCAAGAAAAATAAAACACCTCTACCATGTCAGATATAGATTTGAAATGTATTACATTTTGAGTTTGCATTCCAATATTACACTTTATATACACTACAGAAGACTGAAATATAACACAACTGTTTGACATAGGATCACTGGATTTTTGTTGTTTTTAATTATGAAATTAATAACGTTCAACCCATGAGGCCAAAGATTTTGGTCATTGACTGCAGGAAAGGGATACACCTGCTAAACGAAACCCTTTGATGCAAATAGCTAGGTTGCATCCCAAATGGGTGCTATTTGTCTCACCATCCTTTTATCCCTGTGGCTTGACTGAGGTGTTATCTCCATAGACATCTAGTTAGAGGACTGAGTCCTGACCGACTGAGTCCTGAATGACTGAGTCCTGGCTGACTGAGGAGTCCTGACTGGGAAAACATGCTGCTAGACAAGGGGGTATAGCTCAGCCTGATCACTAGATCACTAGACTTAGATTTCAGATGTTTGAAAAGGTCCCCATATTGATATATATTGATACATGCCTTCCGCGGCACTAACAAATGTGTAGTGTTTGCGATTATGCACCACTGGCCGCAAACTCGTGATAACTGGAGCCAGAGCACCCTGCTTAGACCACTGTACCACTGCAGTTCACAGTGCTCTAGCAAGCCGTGAAAATACTTGATGATACATGTTTAATTATTTTGTACTAAACTGTTAACCTTTGAGTTGTTTCTGTTTTAACCCAGTAACCATGCAGAATGAATGCATCAAAAATATCCATAATACGTGGAATTTCAAAGGGAAACTATGAGATCTTGTTGGTAATGTATATCTACCACGTTGGGGCACTGGTAGTTTGGGTGCGTGTTTGTGTGTCTGTGCGTTTGTGTGTGTGTGAGCGTGTGTCTGTGCATGTGCGCGTGTGCATGGGTTGGCGAGGGGGGTAGATGTACCACGGCCCTGTGTGTGTGTACAGAAGCTCTATCTAGCTGTACAGTCAGAACACCAGCAGGCCACCCAACGGCAGCACGGACCAACGCTGGGGTGATTACCCTTTTGTCCTCTAGCTCCTTATCCCACGGACGCAGGTCCCAGATAATGAATTCCTTTCAATATTAGACATTTTCAAGATCCCAGCCCCTCACCTGATTATTATTGGCCCTATTCCACTGATTTCATGAATACTGCAGACTGAGATTCTAGTCCAGTGTGACATTCAGAGAGCTTCCCTTCTGGTGCAAGGTTATTGAAGAGTGAATTGCATTAAGCCAAGGCGTTTATATTGCAGTAATACTGTATGTATTCCCTGTTTTATGCTTGGATTGGGAGCTTTTGGCACAGAGGAGATTTTCTCATGTCTCCCATCATTAATTGTGTTTATTTTGCACTTTAGAGGTTGAAAGGGTTTTAAATGAAAGCCATGATGGCTATTGCACACATTATTTCAGTGTCAACATTTGATATTCAACATTGTACCTGGGAAAGTTGGGAAAGTTATAGCATTTGAATATAATTAATTCAGCCAAAGAAGTCGCGCTTCTGTTCGACCTTGAGTCTTTTTTTGACACTTTGTATCTTACAGATGGTAATTGTATGCTTTGTACAATGGAGTATTGTGCCTGCCCTTAACACTTCTGTTCGGTATTTCCACGACTGTACCTTGGCTGTGTGTGTGTGTGTGTGTGTGTGTGCGTGTGTGTGTGTGTGTGTGTGTGTGTGTGTGTGTGTGTGTGTGTGTGTGTGTGTGTGTGTGTGTGTGTGTGTGTGTGTGTGCGCGCATACGTGCGTGCACACGTTGGTGGTGGTAGACACTGCTGTTGAGCATGATAAAGTCAGCTATAGGTCCTCATTCATCTCAGAAAAGTCTCCATCTTTTTCTCTCTCTCCCTCTCTCCCTCTGCACCTCTGTAGAACGGATGAAATGGAAATCTGTTCCAACCAAGGCACCATCAGGGGAGACAACGAACCAGAAACAAAATGGCAACTGCAAGGTCTTTTATTTTAGAGAGGTATCTCAACGCCTAAGAAAAAGGACGGAAAAGGGAATCTGAATTAATCATCGGTTTCATTTCCATATAACCTCGGAAGCATCTGTCAGAACATGTTAAGTGAGCAAGACGCGTTTGGTAAAGGGCAATCTCGTGTGGCGGAGGTCTGTTTGTTGAAACTACTTCCTGAAATAGTGCTGAGCTAGGTGTTTAGAGCTAGGTGTTTAAGGCTATGTTCCAAATGACACCCTACTCCTACTACTGGCCCTATGGGTTCTTCAAAATGAGTGCAATACTTAGGGAATAGGGTGCCGTTTGGGACGCAGCCTCTGCTTGTGGGCACTGCGCTGGAGCACTTAGTTCTGGAAGTGCTAACTGTATGTATGTGTGTGTGTGTGTGTGTGTGTGTGTGTGTGTGTGTGTGTGTGTGTGTGTGTGTGTGAGAGAGAGCATGGCTGGAAGACAGGGTTCACCCTAGCTGCTTGTGCAACAAGGAGCTTGTCTCTGTTTGTCAGGCAGTTGGCTTTGTAGCCAAACATCTGGGCTATGTATGAACATGACTTTGAGTGGTACAGCTCAGCATGTGAGTGTTCTGTCTAAGATTTTTCATGTGAACTCTTTTTTTGAGGCAGTTGCTACATCCATTGTCAGACTTACACATTTATGATATGTACCCATTGATTCTTGAAGAATATAACTTATGAATGCCTCATGAGTTTAGTTCAGAACCCAAAATATAGGTTTGTTTCACTCCAATGTTTGTAAACAAAGTAAACGTAAACAAGCACTGTACAGCCTCAAAACATGGTTTTGATATCATGGACGGTCAGTCTTTTTATCCATAGCCCATGAATTTGAAGGGGGTTACATTTCTCAAGCCCAATCCCTCAGCTGTTTACCAATACAAGTGGCAGGGAGTTTTCTTTGTTATGGTGTCCTTACCTGGAGTGCACACTGAAACCTATTCAAATGAGGAATGGGTCACAAAGGCTCTGACGAAGGCCAATATGCTGATACATAAGCTTGACTAAACTAAGTAATAATGGCAAGAGCTAACACAGATGTGAAAGTTGGCCTACTCTTCCTTTTAGGAGGTTTGGGTCTGAAATCTGAATTTTCAATTAAATATTGGGTACCTATTGAATTCGCATCTGGGACAATACTTCCCAAAAACATGCATTGCTCCAACACATAAAGCTGTGCCGCTCTACAGTACGTGTCTGCTGAAGAGAAAGTCAGTCCGGCCTCCCTCCCAGACACAGTACTCTGTAAATGGACCATGGTCTCTCTGTTCTCTCTGTTCCGTTCAACAAAGCACATTCCCTGGGGAAGGTTTGAGCTTTTTCCCCTGACATGGGCCCAGTATTGGAGTGGGGAGGCTGAGGTTGCCAGTGGTATGGCGTTTGGGGAGGGAGGTCTGTGTGTGTACAGTAGTACAATACCAAATACTGACATTTTAACACAAAGCTGTTGGACTTCTCCCCACACTATAAACCCACACTCCCCAAACACAATGGAATTAAAACTGTATCGTAGGCATAATATATGCCTACGTTAAAATTACATATGCTCTTCCCTAACCAAAATTATTGGCCTATGCTTCTTATTGTGCGTTCAGGCGATATAGACGTGTTGCAGTGATAGTTAGCATTTCTCTCATCTTGTGTCATTGAAGGTGCTATTTGGAACGTAGCCTCTGTGCAGGGGCTCTTCAGCATATCATGAATAAAGGCCCATCAATAATGGCCTTGTTGGTACATGCCCAATTGCGCGTGTTTGTGTTTTCCCTGTCCTGGACTAAATATATGCATGAGGAGTCGCGCACACACTCATCTTGTCTACTTAGGCATACAACTCAAAGGCACTACTCTTAACTTGGGTAAAACATCCTGGCAAATCTCATAATTTCTACGTTTCTGTTTAAATACAGATTCAAATCTGTAATACTTTTCTGGTAAAAAGTATGGATTGATGCAATTCAAAAGCAACTGTATATAGTATTAGACAAGGGTTGTATGTATCCAGCATCTCAGAGTAGGAGGAGTGCTGATCTAGGATCAGCCCTCCCTTCCATGCAATGTTATTCATTGCGATCAAAAAGGCAAATCGGATCCTTAATCAGCCCTCCTACTTTCGGACGCATGATACATACGGTCCCGAATCTGTTTCCCAGGGTGACCGTTATTGTAAAGATACCATTTCATCGAAGCAGGAAATCAAAGGGAATCAGGCAAGATGTATGTATGACCTCAATACAGTAAATACAATACAGTATATTTGCTATTGGGATGGCCATGGGGTGTAATGACCCATCTCTTGTGCATCACTAACCAAAGAAGCTTTGGGCTTAATCACAACATAGCAGTCCTATAAGCATACTATTATGTAGATGCATAGATACTGTAGATTCATTAGCATCCGTAGCCCTTTCCTGCAGTCAAAAGACCAAATCGGCCTCAAGGGGCCGATAATTAATAATGAATTAATACCACTTTATTGATTTAATTTTTGCTTCAAATCCAGTGTTTCTATGTCAATGTGTTTGTTATATGTGTTTGTGTTTGTTATATTTCAGTCTTCTTTGATGTATATAAAGTGTAATGTTGGGATGCAAACTCAAAATGTAATACATTTAAACTCTATATCTGACATGGTACAGGTGTCTTCGTCTTTTATTTAAGACCATAACCATCTGTGTGATGTGTATACCAAGAAACCCTCTGTGTGACCCTGATTTAGCCCACGGCAGAAAATGATTAACTGACTCCCTAATAGACAGTTAGTTGGGCAAGATGGTGCAAGTGAGTGTCATAAGTGCTCACCCTAATCTCATATATTAAGTGATTACACATGTGATTTGGATCTCCTAATTTCAAAATCAAAAGTTACTGGAAATGTCCAACCCTGACTGGGCATCCATCATTGGGCTTACTTCTTGGAAACCAAAGAGAATTTGGGTCAGTGGGAACGTGAAGTTAGAGAAATCAGCAACTAAGTGACTTACACCATACGGTTTCTCCCGAGAAGAAGTAGTCTCAGCATCAAATCGCAAATTGTCATTTCGTAACAATTTAGGGCAAATACAGTAGAGTTTTGTTATGCTAATGACTTGGCTGGGTAAAGAGTTTTCTGCTTTCACAATGACGCCATCAAAGTGGTTAGGGAGGGTAAATAAGGATATTTCTGTGTTACTGTGTACAGTTGAGAGGAAGCCCAAAGTGTGCACCAGTGTAATGCGGCTTTGCTCAGAACTCTAAGAGACTCTCAGAGAGGTTTCCAATTAAAAGATTTAAATAAACATACAGTGCAGTTACCTCGGGGATTCCCTGCCACAGTTTTACGCCCACTGCTGTTGTAATGAAGAATAATGATGTACTTTTGTGATGTTATTAGCACAATGTAATTTTTTTTAAAGCAGCTCAATATGCTCATTGCCAAAGAGAGGAGGAGCAGTTGACAAAACAGTAATTGTATAATGACACATTGTGATCTATTTTGCCATGCTTTAGTACCTACCATCCACTGAGACTATGCTTAAAATAGATGTCACAATTTAGCTCTCATGCATTTTCTAAACAGCCAGTACACCTGTGTACAACGGTCTCGTTACTATTTTGATAGCTTGGTGTGAAATTATGAATTGTGTTAACACAATGGTGCTAGCTTTTTTGTTCGTATTTTAATTAGTTAAAGACTTCTTTCTCTTTTCTCTCTTTCTCTCTTTTAGTGCTGTTTGGGCAATTTGTCTTATTCCAGACATCACTCAATGACGTTGTGGACATTTATGATGGGCCTACGCAGCAGTCTCCACTCCTGTCTTCTCTCTCTGGCTCCCACTCAGGTAATACAAAGAGCAACACAACACAACGACAGACACGTCAGTGAAAGCGCCACTTAACTTTGTTCTGGAGATTTTCCTTTTTGTCACTGTGCTTGCTGTTCGGGGTTCTGGGCTGGGTTATTGTACAAGAATGCTTTATAGCCACATCCCAAGAGCCATACATTAGTCACATATTGGACCCGTTTATTCAGTATCACTTTAGTCTCCATACAAAGCATTTATCAGCAAAGCATCTGTTCCCCTTGGGTCCATACCCTCAGTCACGCTGAGCTATTGAGCCGTGCGTGTGTGCGTTGGTGTGTGTGTGCATGTGTGTACGTTGCTTGCTTGCTTGTGTGTGTATATGACGGAGGGAAAATTACGTGGTCTGTACCATGTAAACAGCAGCACCTTATGAGATGCTCTTAACAAAGAGGTAAGTGCTAATAAAAGGCTGTACATTTCCCCTGTTTCTATCGGGGATAAGACCACCAAAGTTCCAGGGAGACTGTGAAGAAGAAGAAGAAGAAGAAGAAGAGGAAGAAGAAGAGGAAGACGACTAGGTGGAATGAAAGGGGTCCGTTGGCAATCAATAAGGCCTTCTATCAAAGCATGAATCCCTTGTTGACTCTTAATGTTCTGTTCAAGTATAACGTTGAACTAACAGCTGATTAGTTCAGCACAACAGGCATCAGAGTTAAACAACGCCAGATCAGATCAACATGATTGATTAATCCAATGGAGTCTGATACATTTATCTTTAACTGGGTCGGATCATCAGTTGTTGGACAGCCAACCTGCACATCAATCAGAAGAATAACCTTTCATCCTGTGAAATGTTTGTGTATGGTGGAGTTGTAAGTTGTGTTTGATTGATCATTGAAATCCGTTTTTTTTTCTTCAGGAGAGTCTCTACCCTTGAGCACGGGCAACCAGATAACCATAAAGTTCACCACGGTCGGCCCGGAGACTGCTAAGGGCTTTCACTTTGTCTACCAAGGTTTGTCTTCCATAGATAAACTCAGCAAAAAAAGAAACACCCTCTCACTGTCAACTGCATTTATTTTAAGCAAACTTAACATGTGTAAATATTTGTATGAACATAACAAGATTCAACAACTGAGACAAAAACAGAACAAGTTCCACCGACATGTGACTGACAGAAATGAAATAATGTGTCACTGAACAAAGGGGGTGTCAAAATCAAAAAGTAACAGTCAGTATCTGGTGTGGCCACCAGCTGCATTAAGTACTGCAGTGCATCTCCTCCTCATGGACTGCACCAGATTTGCCAGTTTTTGCTGTGAGATGTTACCCCACTCTGCCACTCTTCCACCAAGGCACCTGCAAGTTCCCAGACATTTCTGGGGGGAATGACTCTAGCCCTCACCCTCCGATCCAACAGGTCCCAGACATGCTCAATGGGATTGAGATCCGGGCTCTTCGCTGGCCATGGCAGAACACTGACATTCCTGTCTTGCAGTACAGAACGCACAGAACGAGCAGTATGGCTGGTGGCATTGTCATGCTGGAGGGTCATGTTAGGATGAGCCTGCAGGAAGGGTACCACATGAGGGAGGAGGATGTCTTCCTTGTAACCTGCAATGACAACAAGCTCAGTCCGATGATGCTGTGACACACCGCCCCAGACCATGGCAGACTCTCCATCTCCAAATCGATCCCGCTCCAGAGTACAGGCCTTGGTGTAACTCTCATTCCTTCGACGATAAACGTGAATCTGACCATCACCCCTGGTGAGACAAAACAACGAGTGAGACAAAACTGGTGAGACAAAAGTGAAGAGCACTTTTTGCCAGTCCTGTCTGATCCAGTGACGGTGGGTTTGTGCCCATAGGCGACGTTGTTGCCAGTGATGTCTGGTAAGAATCTGCCTTACAACAGGCCTACAAGCCCTCCGTCCAGCCTCTCTCAGCCTATTGCGGACAGTCTGACCACTGATGGAGGGATTGTGCGTTCCTGGTGTAACTCGGGCAGTTGTTGTTGCCATCATGTACCTGTCCCGCAGGTGTGAAGTTCGGATGTACCGATCCTGTGCAGGTGTTGTTAGACATGGTCTGCCACTACGAGGACGATCAGCTGTCCGTCCTGTCTCCCTGTAGCGCCGTCTTAGGCATCTCACAGTATGGACATTGCAATTTAATTTGGACATCCTTATGACTTGGAGGCTATACTAATTTTGGCAACATACATACAAAACTAAGCCCTTTCTGTCTTCCAATATTGGGTATTTCAGCTCTGTCATGACATTATTCAAATGAATAAGCAAGTCGCTTTCATCCAACCCCAGCCAAGCCAGAGGCATGGATTGAGTTTAGCTGTGCATGTAAGGATTGCCTACACTCCACTGTCACTATGTGTTCGAAATGACTGTATAAACATTAGGATCCTTTGAATTCAGTACCTCCACTTGTAATAAATATTGGAATGTGTGACTCTGACAGGGAGTGAAATAAATGGACCTTTATTGATATGTTGTTACAGAGTGCTCTCCAGAGTAATGCAGGTCTGTAAATTACAATTATTTTTACATGCCTGACATTTAGAACATCACACACTTCCATAGAGTACATACAGTCATCACTAGTGTGCGGAAGCAGGAGGGGTACATTTACATGTTTCTGTCAGCTAGCTATCTGTTGATGACGTTGCCTGGCCCCAAAAACCTGTCTGTTCAGCATTATCCCAGGCGCAGAGGTGTCCTGCTCAGCAAGATGCTTCACATATCCCCAAAAAGCTTAGAATGATCAAACTTCTTAGAACTTTTGCAAATTGTACACATTCCACATTTCCCCTCAGAGTAATTTTGCGTGCCATATGGCACTCTATTCCCTACATAGAGCACTACTTTTGAACAGAGCTCTATGGGCCTTGGTCAATAGTAGTGCAATATATAGGGAATAGGGTCCCATCTAGCAGCAGCATCTTCCAGTGTAGAAGTCTCATTCCCCCCTGACACATGCTAAGCCTAACTCCTGGACGGATCCCAACAACTCTCTGCCTCCCTCCCTGCCTCTCTGCGTCCCTGCCTCTCTGCCTCCCTTCCGTCCTTCCTCCCTCATTTTTGGACTCATTCATTTGTTCTTGCAATTGTGAGCTAGGCCTGCTAACTTAAATCCCACTCAATAGCTCAGTTATTGCTCTTCTCAAAATGTAATCCCAATTTCAATTTTCTGTTTAAATAGAACACCACCAGACTTTTACACAAATGACAGATTCAGTCAGACGGTTCTTGTTTATGTGATAACCCTGCCTTCAGTATTCAAGTGTGTAATAGTTTTTCTGAGCGCTCAGGGGCGGATGATGAAGGTAACAGACACACGCTCTCCTCTGCTCTTACAAAGCCTAAGAACACCATGGTGCTGGTCTGTCTCAGACGTGGTTTTGCATTGATGTTATATCCTACCTCAGAACCCATTATCAAATGTCATGTTAGCTAGCTAGCCAGCTAGCTGAAAGTCTATGGTGAGAGATTGGGTATATCTCATTTGAAGTTTTTCTCCCCCTGCTGCTGCTTCTTCTTCCATTGCTTTACTGACACCTCCTATCCTATCCACAGCTGTCCCAAGGACCAGTGCCACCCAGTGCAGTTCAGTCCCTGAGCCTCGCTTCGGCAAACGGATCGGGAACGACTTCGCCATGGGTGCCTCGGTCCTGTTTGAGTGTAACCCTGGATACGTCCTGCACGGTTCCACCGCCATCCGCTGTGAGACCGTCCCTGACACCCTGGCCCAATGGAATGACTCGCTACCCACTTGTGTTGGTCAGTATGATTGGCCCCCAAGCCAATTGCCGGCTATGGTGATTGGCTACCGTGTGTGAGAAACACCCCTGATTGTTCTACCGCTAACGAGCTTTGTCAACATGCCAATCATCTCGGGCCGCCTCTTAAGTGAGGCAAAGTCATTATCGTGGGAGCGTGAGTGTGCACACGAAAGCAGACTGGGGTTTTGGCTGTGAGGGTCCCTCAGAGGGCCTTCCTTACCACTCTGAACAGAATGTTTCCTCTTGGCTGTGCATTCAGCCAGGTCTAAAGAGTGTGGTGAGGAGAGGAGAGGAGAGAGGATAGAGACAGAGGGTTGAGCAAGAAGAGAAGAGAGAGAGAGTGTGAGAGAAAGAGATTGTCTCTGATGAGAGTATAGAGTTAAAGTGAGAGATGACACTTTCACTCTCTTTCCCGACGGCGCTCTGGCCAGTTTCTTACACATTTTGACTATCAATAGAACTGCAATCTATTATTGTAAAAACAGCAAACTTTCTAACTCCGCCCATAACTTTTTGACTTTATAGCACTCCCAGAAGGCATGAATTATTGAGTCATTGTTAGTTTTACACTTAAGACATGACTCTGCTATTGTGCTGTAGAATTTGTGAATTGTGTCTCATATATAATAAATTCTACACATTAGTTTATACTGGATTAAGCGTAAATGTTTGTTAATAACCTCTTGATTCTAGCCATCCCGGATCCGGGATCGTGAATACAGCCTCAAGCTCATTACCATAACGCAACGTTAACTATTCATGAAAATCGCAAATGAAATGAAATAAATATGCTAGCTCTCAAGCTTAGCCTTTTGTTAACAACACTGTCATCTCAGATTTTCAAAATATGCTTTTCAACCATAGCAAAACAAGCATTTGTGTAAGATTATTGATAGCTAGCATAGCATTTAGTGTAGCATTCAGCATGCAACATTTTCACAAAAACAAGAAAAGCATTCAAATAAAATCATTTACCTTTGAAGAACGTCAGATGTTTTCAATGAGGAGACTCTCAGTTAGATAGCAAATGTTCAGTTTTTCCAAAAAGATTATTTGTTTAGGACAAATCGCTCTGTTTTGTTCATCACGTTTAGCTACGAAAAAAACCTGTATCCAGGAGTGTAATTATCCCCGCAGCTCATTAGCATAACACAACGTTAACTATTCATGAAAATCGCAAATGAAATGAAATTAATATGCTAGCTCTCAAGCTTAGCCTTTTGTTAACAACACTGTCATCTCAGATTTTCAAAATATGCTTCTCAACCATAGCAAAACAAGCATTTGTGTAACAGTATTGATAGCTAGCGTTTGCATTTAGCGTTAGCATCAGCAGGCAACATTTTCACAAAAACCAGAAAATCATTCAAATAAAATCATTTACCTTTGAAGAACTTCAGATGTTTTCAATGAGGAGACTCTCAGTTAGATAGCAAATGTTCAGTTTTTCCAAAAAGATTATTTGTTTGGGAGAAATCGCTCCGTTTGGTGCGTCACGTTTGGCTACCAAAAAAACCTGAAAATTCAGTCATCAAAACGCCAAACTTTTTTCTAAATTAACTCCATAATATCGACTGAAACATGGTAAACGTTGTTTAGAATCAATCCTCAAGGTGTTTTTCACATATCTCTTCGATGATATATCGTTCATGGAAGTGTGCGTTCTCTTCTGAATCTCATGGGAAAATGCCTCCAGTTGAAGATTACGCACCAATTTAGACAAAGGACACCGGGCAGACCCCTGGTAAATGTAGTCTCTTATGGCCAATCTTCCAATGATATGCCTACAAATACGTCACAATGCTGCAGACAACTTGGAGAAACGACAGAAAGGGCAGGCTCATTCCTGGCGCACTCACAGCCATATATCTTTGCAGTTTTGGAAACGTCAGAGTGTTTTCTTTCCAAAGCTGTCAATTATATGCATAGTCGAGCATCTTTTCATGACAAAATATTGCGCTTAAAACGGGCACGTTTTTTATCCATAAATTAAAAGAGCGCCCCTTATATCCAAGAAGTTAACTGTAATTTTGTTAGTTAAATGTTCCAACTCTCCCTCCATCTTGTGCCAATATCAGTTATTTTTAAACCTTGGTTCCAATCATTTCTATTTTTTTCTAAGACATTGTCAATTGGATTACATTTGAAGGGTCTTTTAAAGACTCCCTTTTTTCTCGTCAAGTAAGTTTAGCGTTTTTTCTGCATCCTCTTTTTGCAGACCACACACCAATATTCAAGGTTCTGTTTTTGAGCCAGATCTACATTCTTATCACACTACTTTTAAGACAGGGATTTTTTCTAGGCTCTTTTTGTGTACTTGGTGGGGTACAGTAGACAGAGTGTGTGCCTGTCTGATGGGAGAGTTGTAGATTACATTTTGATCTGTCATAGCTCCCTGTTCCTCACTGGCAGAGACAGAATGACATGGTGTCCTTTCCTGTCAAGCCCATCCAAAGCCCTGCTCCAAAGCAAAGGAGGGTGACACAGAGTACAGTAGTTCATAAACAGGATTTGACCTCAGCTGTAGTCTGCTCTTTCAGGACTGGCCTCTATCTAGCTGTCTTTGAATGAATGGCATCTGTCTTATGTGGCGGTGAAAGGCTTCTATCTAGCTATCTGGAGGTGAAGAGCCTCTATCAATGCATTAGGGAGCGCAAAATTGACAGGGCCATATTTGCAAATTAATTGCTCTCTCCATGCTGCCTTTTTGGCCTGATGTAGAACTAGTCTTTTTAGTTTAGTTTTTATGTTTTTCGCTTGTGTTTTCCAGTGGGAAGGATACGGTCCATAGGATTTTCTCTGTGATTATCTTAGCAATATGGCTGCATTTTATATATCATCTGTAAAATATGGATGAGTTGAAATTGCTCTGAAGTGAATTTGTTGAATAATTTAAGCGCCTGACACAGATATATTGGACTTTGCTCTCTCTCGTTGCCCTCGCTCTCTCTCTCTCTCGTTGCTCTCTCTCTCTCTCTCTCTCTCTCTCTCTCTCTCTCTCTCTTGCTCTCTCTCTCTCTCTCTCTCTCTCTCTCTCTCTCTCTCTCTCTCTCTCTCTCTCTCTCTCTCTCTCTCTCTCTCTCTCTCTCTCTCTCTCTCTCTCTCTCTCTCTCGTTGCTCTCTCTCTCTCTCTCTCTCTCTCTCTCTCTCTCTCTCTCTCTCTCTCTCTCATCCATCAGACATTTCTGCTGCAATATTAGACATCAGTGTGGCCCTACCTGCTCTTAGTTGTTGAAACAAAGTGTTTAGCGCTGACCTCTAGTATACACCGTTATCCTTCACAGATAGCATCACCATCGTATCTGATCATCTGAGCAGGAAAGAAAAAACCTGTTCTGGCAGCATTAGATACCAGCATGTGCTATTGACAACGCTCTGCTCTTCCACCTCTCTCCCTCCTCACGCGGTTCGGAGGACAATACTTGGCAGCCCTTCAACAAACAGGGGGAACAACCTCACCCTCATTGTGAGCAAGACAAAGGAGATGATTGTGGATTACAGGAAAAGGATGGCCAAACAAGCCCCCATTAACATCGACGGGGCTGTAGTGTAGCAGGTCGAGAGTTTGGTCCAAATGTAACGGATATGAAACGGCTAGCTAGTTAGCGGTGGTGCTCACTAAATAGCGTTTCAATCGGTGACGTCACTTGCTCTGTGACCTTGAAGTAGTGGTTCCCATTGCTCTGCAAGGGCCGTGGCTTTTGTGGAGCGATGGGTAACGATGCTTCGTGGGTGACTATGCTTGATGTGTGCAGAGGGTCCCTGGTTCGCGCCCGGGTATAGGCGAGGGGATGGTCTAAAGTTATACTGTTACACAAACACACCTTGACAGTCATGAAAAGGGCACAGCAATACCCTTTCCCCCTCAGGAGACTGAAAAGATTTGGCATGGGTCCCCAGATCCTCAAAAAGATCTACAGCTGCACCATTAATGAACCTCTCTGGGATTTCCCTGGCCAATTGCCAGGGAAAATGCAGAGCGCCAAATTCAAATAAAATACTATAAAATCCAAACTTTCATTAAATCACACATGTAAGATACCAAATTAAAGCTACACTCGTGAATCCAGCCAACATGTCAGATTTCAAAAAGGCTTTTCGGCGAAAGCATAAGAAGCTATTATCTGGTCATAGCACAGCAGTAAACAAAGAGAGAGTAGCATATTTCAACCCAGCAGGCACCACACAAAACGCAGAAATAAAAAATAAATCAAGCCTTACCTTTGACGTGCTTCTTTTGTTGGCACTCCAATATGTCCCATAAACATCACAAATGGTCCATTTGTTCGATTAATTCCGTCGATATATATGCAAAATGTCCATTTATTTGGCTCGTTTGATCCAGAAAAAAACAGCTTCCAATTTGCGCAACGTTACTACAAAATATCTCAAAGGTTGCCTGTAAACTTTGCCAAAACATTTCAAACTACTTTTGTAATACAACTTGAGTTATTTTTAAACTTTAATAATCGATCAAATTGTAGACGGGACAATCTGTGTTCAATACAGGAAGACAACAAACTCATGCTACTTTTCCAGTCATGCGCCTTCTCAAAAAGTACACTTCAAATGACACAAATTCATGATGGCCGTACTTCTTCATTACACAAAGGAATAACCTCAACCAATTTCCAAAGACTGGTGACATCCAGTGGAAGTGGTAGGAACTGCAAAACTCATTGAATATACAGTGACCTCAAAAAATATATTTCTGAATGGTTAGTCCTCTGGGTTTTGCCTGCTACATAATTTATGTTATACTCACAGACATGATTCAAACAGATTTAGAAGCTTCAGAGTGTTTTCTATCCAAATCTACTAATAATATGCATATCTTATATTCTTGACATGAGTAGCAGGAAGTTGAAATTGGGCACACTATTTGTCCAAAAGTGAAAATGCTGCCCCCTATCCCAAAGAGGTTTTAAGAGCATCCTGACCGGTTGCATCACTGCCTGGTATGGCAACTGCTCGGCATCTGACCGTAAGGCGCTACAGAAGACATCACTGGGGCCAAGCTTCCTGCCATCCAGGACCTAATTACTTGTCGGTGTCAGAGGAAGGCCAGAAAAATTGTCAGAGACGCCAGTCACCCAAGTCGTAGACTGTTCTCTCTGCTACTGCACAGCAAGCAGTACTGGAGTGCCAACTCTAGGTCCAAAAGGCTACTTAACAGCTTCTATAGTACCCCCAAGCCATAAGACTGCTGAACAATTAATCAAATGGCAACCCGGACTGTTTACATTGCCCCCCACCCAGCCCCCCTTTGTTTTTACACTGCTGCTACTCGCTGTTTATTATCTATGCATTGTCAATTTACCCCAACCTGGGTAGCCATTTGATTAGATGTTCAGAAGTCTTATGGCTTGGGGGTAGAAGCTGTTTAGAAGCCTCTTGGACCTAGACTTGGTGCACCTGTATAACTTGCCATGCGGGAGCAGAGAGAACAGTCTATGACTAGGTGGCTGGAATCCTCTGACACCACCTGGTATAGAGGTCCTGGATGGCAGGAAGCTTGGCCCCGGTGATGTATTTGGCCGTACGCCCTTCCCTCTGTGGTGCCTTGCGGTTGGAGGCCGAGCAGTTGCCATACCAGGCAGGGATGCAACCCATCAAGATGCTCATGATGGTGCAGCTGTAAAACCTTTTGAGGATCTGAGGACCCATGCCAAATCTTTTCAGTCTCCTGAGAATAGGTTTTGTCGTGCCCTCTTCATGACTGTCTTGGTGTGCTTGGACCATGTTAGTTTGTTGGTTATGTGGACGCCAAGAAACCTGAAGCTCTCAACCTGCACCACTACAGCCCTGTCAATGAGAATGGGGACGTGCTCAGTCCTCCTTTTCCTGTAGTCCACAATCCAGCATAATTCAGCATACATCGCTGAATTTTTATTGATCAGCAGTTGAACTATTTGATTAGGGGCATTTAACAAACATGATGCTGTTGTTCATTTTGCTGGTTCTACCCTTGGCTTTTACAACGTTGGCGATACTTTTAGAGCCCGTTGCACTGTGAATGAGGAAATATATGATTGTTTCTCCCTCAAGTATTGTGAAATCGGACTCTTGCGCTTACTAAACCTAAGCAATTTGAATATCTAGTCTTGTCAGGACTGTTCTCTTGATACTTAACCATGTCTCTGGACTTTACACATCTCCTGAAATATGTGGCGTTAAAGACTCTGGTGACTCTGGATTCTCGTTCAACTGCTGTCTGTAACTCCAAATGTTGTAACCCTCGATCTAGACTTGCCATTATCTTGCTGCTTCTATTGTCTGGAAATGTCCAGTCTAATCCAAGTCCTGACATTGTTACCCCTGCCGAATTAAGTAGTCAGAGTGGCCTGAAGTTTTTGCATATAAATGTAAGAAGTCTTCTGCCAAAGCTTGATTTTTCTGAATATATGGATAAAAACTGCCGACCCTGATGTATTTATGCTTTCTGAAACCTGGCTTAAAAAATCTATTACTGACAAAAATATTGGCATAAATGGTTACAATGTGTTTCGTACAGATCGTAAATCTAAGGCTGGTGGTGTTGCTGTATATGTAAAAGACAAGTTCTCGGTGGTCGTTCTGACTTCTGTTTCTAAACCTAAGCAATTTGAATATCTGTCTCTGAACCTAAACCTTGGCTTATCTTTAAATATTGTTGTATCTTGTTGTTATAGACCTCCATCTGCTACTATTGGCTCTTTGGATTGTATTTTCAAATTTTTATCACAGAATGTCAATTCTGAGTTTGTCCTGATGGGTGATCTGAATCGGGACTGGCTAACATCTAGCTCTGATCAACCCAAAGTTCTGTGCAATACATACAATCTCACTCAGATTGTCAACAGTGTAATGAGGTTGAATATAAAGTATCCTCTGAAATGCTCTTTGATTGATTTGATCTTAACCAATACTCCCCATCGTTTTAATGCTTCGGGTATTTTTGCAAATTACATAAGTGATCACTGAGAGATGGTAAAATTCCTAAGATATCTCCACGTGTTATTACAAAAAGAAACTGGAAGCGGTTTGATATTCAAGGGTTTTTACATGATGTATCTAGCATTGAATGGAATAGAATGGAATTAATCCCTGATGTTCAACTAGCCTTTTCTTACTTCCACAACGCATTCCAGGATGTATGCAATAGGCATGCCCCTTTAAAAAAATGCAGGATTAAGGACAGAGAGAACCCTTGGTTTACTAGGGAACTTACAAAAATCATAAGGGAACGAAATGCTATGTGGGCTAAAGCAAGAGGGACTGGTTTGGCAGATGATTGGAAGGCTTTTAAACATCTTTGAAATATGGGTGTGGATATGATCCGTAAATTGAAAGCAGACCACTACCTGAAATCTACTTCACAAAATGTAAATATTCCATCTAAATTTTGGCAAGTAGTGTAGGGTTTGGAGTGCAAAAAATATACACATCTTCCCAAACAATTGTTGGTCGATACACAGATTGTAACTGAGAGAACCTCCATCCTGAAAGCCTTGAATACACATTTTTTTAGATGCAGGCAGTTTATTTGAAAAGGTCAAAGGTATAATTGAGCCCCCTATGAATTTACCTGACACCCCTGTGCACTCCTTCACCAGTTTCTCCTTTTCATCCTTCTCTGTTTCAGAAGTGTGTAAAGCCCTGAAAGAAATTTATTTAAAAAAATCCCCTGGCCCTGATGAACTAGACCCCTGCCTCCTACACCTAGCTGCAGACATCATTTCTCCCCCTTAACATGTATTTTTAACCTCACGCTTGATGTTAAGGACATCCCCAAGTTATGGAAATCTGCTTTTGTGCTGCCTCTCCTGAAAGGTGGAGATCCTTCGCTTACTAACTATCGACCCATATCAAAATTGTCTGTACTGTCAAAGGTACTGGAGTCCTTAGTTAGTAGACTGCTAAAGGTCTACTTCCAAGAAAACAACATCTTAAATGGAATGCAATCAGGTTTTAGGTCTGGCCACAGCACTGTTTCAGCAACATTGAAGGTTTTAATTTACATCCACTGTGCTCTTGATAAGAAGTTACATTGTGTGTCTGTTTTTACTGATTTGTCGAAGGCTTTTGACACCGTGGACCATGCTGTGTTAGTGCAAAGGTTAAAATGTTGTGGAATTACAGGTCATGCTCTAGATTGGTTTATAAATTAACTATCAAATTGTACACAATGTGTAATGGCGGATGGTTGTAAATCTGAGTCCATAGAGGTGTGCTCAGGTGTTCCGCAAGGTTCTATTTTGAGCCCACTGTTGTTCATTTTGTATATCAACAACATTGGGGATCTTATTGAAACAGCGGATGTTCAGTTTTATGCAGATGATACTGTTCTTTATTCAGGTGGTAGTAGTTTATCTTTAGCTTTTGAAAATGCCCAAAGAGCATTTAACATCATACAACAGAATCTGTATGATTTAACGCTGATTCTAAATTCGGGTAAAACAAAATGCATGGTATTTTCAAATGCCAGGCATGTTAAAATTATGCCTTGCTACATTGGCTGGACATACTATAGAGCAAAGTGTACAAATATTTGGGTGTGTGGGTTGATGATAAGCTGAGCTTCACTGTTTATATAGAGAACTTGATAAGGAAGCTCAAGCTGAAAATAGGATTTTATTACCGGCATAATGCTTGATTTTCTTTTGAGGCCAGGAAGGAGCTGGTACGATGTACATTACTGTCGGTTTTAGATTTTAGTGATGATATATAAATGCAGGCCTCAGCCACTACCCTGAGAGCACTTGATTCAGTGTATAATGCAACCCTCAGGTTAATTTCAAATCAGAAACATCTAACACATCATTGTGATATCTACAGTGCTGTTGGCTGGTCGACATGGACCTTGCGTAGGCTTAAACACTGGTATACACTGAATTATAAGGCCATATTGGGTAAAATGCCATTTTATCTCTGTTCTTTTTTAGTCAGGTCAGTAAATAAATATCAATTACGGTCCCATTCTGATTTGCTTCGAACAGTACCAAAAATTAGAACAGGTCATGTTAGAAATAGTTTTAGTTACTTAGCTCCGTGGTCCTGGAATTCTGTCATGAACATTTTAAAATGTGATGATCTAGTTTCGTTGGTGGAGTTTAAACAATTGATCTATATATATATATATATATCACAGAAGAGTGTAATTGTTTTTAGGCCAGCTGTTTTTAGTCAAGGCGTTTGTGTTTTTAATGTAAAATGTTTTTGTTGTACTGTATGTATGTTTATGATTTTGTTTAATGTTATGTTAGTGTATGTAAGTTGTTTTGTCTGAAACGTTGTTCCCTCTGCTGCTATTGGACAAGGTCTCTCTGGGAAGAGAGATGTTATCTCAATGAGAAAAAACCTGTATAAATAAAGGTAAATTATATAATAAAAATAGTCTTGCCTGGCCGTGCAGCCATGAGTGAACAGGAAGTACTATGAGGGCACTGAGCACGCACCCCTGAGGGGCCCCCATGTTGAGGATCAGCGTTGGGGATGCGCCTGGGGCCGGCCCGTCAGAAAGTCCAGGTTCCAGTTGCAGAGGGAGGTGTTTAGTCCCAGGGTCCTTAACTTAGTGATGAGCTTTAGGGGCACTATAGTGTTGAATGCTGAGCTGTAGTCATTCTCACATAGGTGTTCCTTTTTTCCAGGTGTGAAAGGGCAATGTGGAGTGCAATAGAGATTGCATCATCTGTGGATCTGTTGGGGCGGTATGCAAATTGGAGTGGGTCTAGGGTTTCTGTGAAAATGGTGTTGATGTGAGCCATGACCAGCCTTTCAAAGCATTTCAAGTCTACAGATGTGAGTGCTATGGGTCGGTAGTCATTTAGGCAGGTTACCTTAGTGTTCTTGTTCACAGGGACTATGGTGGTCTGCTTGAAACATGTTGGTATTACAGACTCAGACAAGGAGAGGTTGAAAATGTCAGTGAAGACAGTCGCCCAGAACAGCTGATGCTCTCATGCATGTTTCAGTGTTACTTGCCTCAAAGCGAGCATAGAAGTTAATTCGCTCATCTGGTAGGCTCGTGTCGCTAGGAAGCTCCCGGCTGTGCTTCCCTTTGTAGTCTTTAATAGTTTGCAAGACCTGCCACATCCGACAAGCATTCCCTTTTTTTTCATTGTCCCTTTTTAATTCAAGTTTTATTTAATCACAGACACATGGTGGAATGGGATGTGTGTATAGGTATGAGGCCGATAAGAATGAAAAGGTATGCCTCTACGACAATAGCCGTCAACCTGAACTGTGCTGATTGTTCAATGTGAGGTATTACATTATTTTAGACCTCTTTACTTTTTCCACAATCACTGTCTGTCACTAAAAAGAATGCCTTTATCGAAGATTTGATTAACCGTTCCTTGTCCAACATCTGTTCTCTCTATGTTAGTCAATCAATCTTCTATTGACTGAGACCTCACTGAATCTTCACTATAAGTCAGACATCTATAGTGAAATCTCTGTCTGTAGTGAGGTAACCAGGGCCCCTATTCAGAAAGTATAACAGACTAGCAGTGCTCATTTAGGATGTCCTTCAGTTTCATGTATTTAACACAGTCGAGGAGAAGACACGCCTAGCTCCATTAGGCACAGCACAGCCACCTGGTTGTACTAGCTACATAATGATATCTGTTTCTCAGTGAGGTGTCTATTTAAAAGCCCTCAGTGCGTCCATCAAAGCACAGACCCATGTATATGGTGGACATATTAGGACATGCATGCTAGCTAGCATGTAGTTTGATGTCTGATGTAGCATGTCGTTTTCCTTGGATGTCTGATGTGCTTGTGCTAATGAATGGGACGTACTGTATTTTAGCACAGGCACTTGGTACGGTGTACTAACATACATCCCTCTGTGTTTTGACTTTGTCCCCTCAGTGCCGTGTGGAGGGACCCTGACGGCACGCAGGGGGACCATCCTTTCCCCGGGTTACCCTGAGCCCTATGACAACAATCAGAACTGCGTCTGGAAGGTTTCGGTGCCCGAGGGCGCTGGAATCCAAGTAAGAGGCCCTCTTGTTCTGTTTGAAGTTCCATGGACCAATATAGATGTTTGAGATTTAACAATATCGCCATGCAGTATGAGAAGTTAAAACTTTTAACAAAGGGAATGCTTAATAGCTTATTAATTATTTAAAGGGTAAATGTTTAATGTAGCCAGTAAGAGTGCTCTGTGTTTTGAACCTCAATTCTGGCCCCTATCTCTTTCCATTGAATATTATCTACAGTACATTTTCAATGTGTTTTTTAAATTAAGTGACAACGAAGTGTATGTGTGTTTCTGTATGGGAGTGTTCTTCCTCTGGCTGATACCCTTTTCACACTACTGAGCCAAGCCGAATCGATCTGTACTGTGGTGGCCTGCTTACGCATCCGCCATAGTGGCTGGAACAGTGCTGGATAGGATAATGTGAAAAGATAATATGCAAGCCAGTATAGTACTGTGTGGGATATAGTATGAATCATGCATTAGTGAGTTAGCCTAGTTCAGGTCAGGTTGGTGAGGTAGTGTGAAAAGGGTCTGACTTCGAACTCCTCAGGTCCAGGTGGTGAGCTTTGCTTCCGAACACAACTGGGACTCTCTGGATTTCTATGACGGAGGTGACAACCACGCTCCTAGACTGGGCAGCTACTCAGGTAATCTACAGATCCTGTATTTAAAAAAAAAAAAACACTTCTGGTGCCTTCATTTATTTAGCATCACAAATGTGTTGTGATATCTGTTAATGTCATCCTGATTTGGCCATCAATTAGAGTTACAGCTAGCTATATTCTAGGACAAGAAAGTCCCTCTCTGAGATCCTCATAATAATTTACTGTGAAAAATAAGTTGTTTTCCCTCAAGACAAACACCGTCCTGCGTCCATGACCACGATCTCATAACACAAAATGTATCTCATAACATAAAAATCCTTTTCCGAGATCATTATAATACATTTCTGTAAAAAATAAGTTGTTTTCCCTCAAGAAATACACCTTCTTGCGTCCACGGTCATGATCATATAATTCTACCAGTCGGAACACATGTGGTTCAATGTGACCCTCCCTGACTGTGTACTACAGATCAATTCCTGCCAGGCCTGTCAAGGGAGCTGCCTCCCGCTGATTTCAGTAGCCGCATTGACAATAATACCATGGCTGATGAGCACATCAATAGGGACCCAGAATCAGCCACGCTCCTTGTTGGCCTATGGGGTGGAGAGCGGGAAGAGGACGTGGGGGTGGACAGTAATGTGGAAGTTCAACTGGGTATGAGTCCCATGCTGAGGCCTGGAGGACAGGGCCACTCCACAATGTGGAGCTGTGAGCTGGTCCATACAGATCTGACCTGCCTCATCACCTATACAATCTATAGGAAGCTGCTGGAGGTTGGAACAATGGGATGTTAGAGAGGGAACGAGATCGATGTGAGGAGGACACGTAGGAGAATGGAGTAGGGAGATGGACACAACATGCGTCATGTTTGCAGCTGTCCAAGTGCTGTAGCTACAATGTTTGTTCTCTTCATAGCTGTTCACTGTTATTTAAGTCTGTTATTAACCACTTGTTAGTGTCGCTAAATAGCACCTAGTAGCTGAGAGGGTATCATCTGAATGGTATGAAACACAAGCAAAAGGTTGATTCACAAACCAACTACCTGGTGTTACTATGTTCCTGTTTTATATAAGCCTTTAATCACTAATTGATTGTCCCATCTTTTTTTTTGGGGGGGGGGATTAGTATTTATGGCAGAACAACAAGCAGTAAGGGTGAAGTGAACCTTTAAAGAGCTTATTTTATAACATCTTGTCTCACTCTCGTTCTCTCTCTCTTTCAAGGCACCACCATCCCCCAGTTGCTCAACAGCACGTCCAACAACCTGTACCTGAGTTTCAGTTCAGACATCAGTGTGTCTGCTGCAGGCTTCCACCTGGAGTACACAGGTATGGCTGTCAGTAGATGGCTTCATTGTGTGCGTGTGTGTGCGTGCGTGCGTGTGCGTGCGTGTGTGTGTGTTTGCGTGTGTGTGTGTGTGCGTGCGTGCGTGTGTGCGTGTAAAACTGTGACAACAAGTCATATTTTCTCTTTCCCTCTCTCCTCAGCCATAGGTCTGGAGTCCTGTCCAGAGCCACAGACCCCCAACTATGGTATCAAGGTTGGAGAGCGCTACATGGTTGGAGACGTGGTGCTGTTCCAGTGTGAACAAGGCTACTCTCTGCAGGTAAGAAGCAAATCTTTACATCTCTATTTTTCTCTATCTGGATCGATTTCATCTATTCTCTCTGTCTGTTCATCTTAGTAGGTATTTTGAACGTTTTTCTCAGTGTTCTACTGTTCTAAAGCATCTATGAATAAGGCATATGTAACATTACAACATAATACTGTATGTTTCCTAAATACTTACACCATGGCATTCTTCAATACTTGTTTCAGATTGACTTCAGATTAAAGGGCATTCTAGAGCATTCATTATTTCCCTATAATGCACAGTATATTTGTATGGTAGAATTCAATGGATATAGTTCTTACATGTTCTATGTTTGAGCTGCTTTTGAAAGGAAAAGTCATTATTGGCATTGACATAATTCGATTTTCATAATAGGAAACTAGAACTGATGGTTTGGTTAACTGGCAAGTCTGTTTATTTGGTTACCAAGGCAACTACTGATGCTATCTAGTAAACTAGCTAGCTGGATGTTGAACACATTTCTACCTGCAAATTAATACATTTTTTGTGGAATTGTGTTAAATTACAGCCATGGTATAAAAGGCATAATCAACTCGGGGTGCAGTCTCTGGAAAATAATACAAATCCATGGAAGGTTATTTCCAATCCGCTAGCGCGTTATGGAACACACCTTCCACTTCCTTCATTATTTTCCGGAGAAGGCACAGCCCCTTATTGATTATCTCTCACATGTATTTTCTTCACCAGGGGAACGCCCATATAACCTGTATGCCAGGACCAGTCCGGAGATGGAACTACCCAGTCCCACTGTGTCTTGGTATGTCGATAACTTTACTATGACATTAGTACAGATGTAGGATCTTAATTTGATCACTCTTTTGTTGCTGAGCAGGAAATACAAACAAACTTGTAGTGCATTTAATAAAGGCTTATAAAGTTTGTCAAATTAATTTCAGACTTTATTTGCACGAAACGAAAAATGTATCAGCCCCTACAAAAATGTCAATTTTTTATAGCCCACATAATAATTTACATGTTCTGTTGCTGCAGGATTATTTTCCTGCTGTAGAAAACTGACTCAAATTAAGATCCAAGATCTATCTGTATGTCTAAACATCTAGTAGAAAATAGAGTAGAGTTCCTTTACTCTGTGATGTAAAGGTGTGACTGTCAATTAGGATTGTATAGAGCAGCGTTTTCCAAACTAGTGGTCATGAGAGAAGCTGAAAATGGAGTCGTTCATAGAACAGGGGCTATGTCAGTAACCTCCGGTAGCCGGTAGATGTGGTTGTAATAAGCAGAGTGGTTTCCGTTTTCCTCCTACAAATGTGGCCCTATCTTTTGAACGGTTTAAGCTATAAAATATTATGACCCCATCACTGAAAGATAAGACTTTCAGGAACACGCACAGTGCATTCGGAAAGTATTCAGACACCTTGAGTTTTTCCACATTTTGTTACGTTACAACCTTGTTCTAAAATGGATTAAATAAATACAATTCCTCATCAATCTACACACAATACCCCATAATGACTACGCAAAAACAGGTTTTGAGTATTCTTGCGAATTTATTACAAATAAAAAAGTGAAATACCGTATTTACATAAGTATTCAGACCCTTTGCTGTGAGACTTGAAATTGCACTCAGGTGCATCCTGTTTCCATTGATCATCCTTGAGATGTTTCTACAACTTGATTGGAGTCCATCTGTGGAAAATTCAATTGATTGGACATGATTTGGAAAGGAACACACCTGTCAATATAAGGCCCCACAGTGCATGTCAGAACAAAAAAACAAACCATGAGGTCGAAGGAATTGTCCAGATCCGAGACAGGATTGTGTCGAGGCACAGATCTGGGGAAGTGTACCCCAAAATGTTTGCAGCGATAAAGGTCCCCAAGAACACAGTGGCCTCCATAATTCTTAAATGGAAGAAGTTTGGAACCACCAAGACTCTACCTGGAGCCAACCTGGAGCCAAACTGAGCAATCGGGGGAGAAGGGCCTTGGTCAGGGAGGTGACTAAGAACCCAATGTTCATTCTGGCAGAGCTCCAGAGCTCCTCTGTGGAGATGGGAGAACCTTCCAGAAGGACAACCATCTCAACTGCATTTCACCAATCAGGCCATTATGGTAGAGTTGCCAGCCGGAAGCCACTCCTCAGTAAAAGGCACATGACAGCCCGCTTGGAGTTTGCCTAAAGGACTCTCAGACCATGAGAAACAAGATTCTCTGGTCTGATGAAACCAAGATTGAACTATTTGGCCTGAATGCCAAGCGTCATGTCTGGAGGAAACCTGGCACCATCCCTACGGTGAAGCATGGTGGTGGCAGCATCATGCTGTGGGGATTTTGTTCAGTGGCAGGGACTGGGAGACTAGTCAGGATAGAGGGAAAGATTTCTATTTTTTATTTCACCTTTATTTAACCAGGTAGGATAGTTGAGAACAAGTTCTCATTTGCAACTGCGACCTGGCCAAGATAAAGCAAAGCAGTGTGACACAGACAACAACACAGCTTTACACATGGAGTAAACAATAAACAAGCCAATAACACAATAAACAAGTCAATGACACAGTAGAAAAAAATAAAGTCTATATACAGTGTGTGCAAAAGGCAATAAATAGGCCATAGGAGCGAATAATTACAATTTAGCAGATTAACACTGGAGTGATAAATGAGCAGATGATGATGTGCAAGTAGAGATACTGGTCTGCAAAAGAGCAGAAAAGTAAATAAAATAAAAACAGTATGGGGATGAGGTAGGTTGATTGCGTGGGCTATTTACAGATGGACTAAGTACAGCTGCAGCAATCGGTTAGCGGCTCAGATAGTTGATGTTTAAAGTTGGTGAGGGAAATAAAAGTCTCAAACTTCAGCGATTTTTGCAATTCGTTCCAGTCACTGGCAGTAGAGAACTGAAAGGAAAGGCGGCCAAATGAGGTGTTGGCTTTGGGGATGATAAGTGAGATATACCTGCTGGAACATGTGCTATGGGTGGGTATTGTTATCGTGACCAGTGAACTGAGATAAGGCAGAGCTTTACCTAGCATAGACTTATAGATGACCTGGAGCCAGTGGGTCTGGCGACGAAGATGAACAGAGCAAAGTACAGAGAGATCCTTGATGAAAACCTGCTCCAGTGTGCTCAGGACCTCAGACTGGGGCGAAGGTTCACCTTCCAACAGGGCAACAACCCTAAGCACACAGCCAAGACAATGCAGGAGTGGCTTTGGGACAAGTCTCTGAATGTCCTTAAGTGGCCCAGCCAGGGCCCGGACTTGAACCCGGTCAAACATCTCTGGAGAGACCTGAAGATAGCTGTGCAGCGATGCTCCCCATCCAACCTGACAGAGCTTGAGAGGATCTGCAGAGAAGAATGGGAGAAACTTTCCAAATACAGGTGTGCCAAGCTTGTAGCATCATGTCCAAGAAGACTCGAGGTTGTAAGCGCTGCCAAAGTGCTTCAACAAAGTACTGAGTAAAGGGTCTGAAGACTTGTGTAAATGTAATTAGCATTTTTTATTATTATACGTTTGCAAACATTTCTAAAAGCCTGTTTTTGCTTTGTCATTATGGGGTATTGTGTGTAAATATTAGGTTGCAATGTAACAAAATGTGGAAAAAGTGAAGGGGTCTGAATACTTTCCAAATGCACTGTATGTGTCTGTTTCCCTCTACAATGCTCACACGCCTCATTAGACCAGGCACTAAATCAGACTGGGGGGAAAAGATCCTCACTTACCACGTTTCCATCCACAGTTTTTATGCAAGTAAAGTTTTTAAAAATGAGGTCTCGGGCCAAAACGTTTTGGAGCCACTAGTCTAGAGGCTCGGTACACAGTGGAGAAAGTACAACTTTGACATTTCCAGAGTTGGCTGTTGTCTCGGAGACAACTGTCATCTCAGGCCAGCTGTATATCCTGAAAAAACGAAATAATTTTTTCACAGTTCACCTGCTTCCATTATCTTTTTTTAAGCATATTGCAAAAACGTTTGATTGATTGATTTGTTCAGATTTGTTCAGAAACAATGTGTTCATTGCGTTGTAAACAAAAATAATGAGCCTGATCACGCCAGGGTTGTGCCTTGGGCTTTGGTATGCATATGAAACAGACACATTCTCTTTAGTCTCTTGCCAGTCATTGAATTAGCTGAATGAGCCTATTTCACCAAACAGAAAAAACTCAAATGTTCTGGGATCTCGGATCTCTGTCCTCACACTCGATACAGTCTCTTCCTCTGAGCTGCTCTACTGTGAGGGGCGTGATGGATTCGTTCTGTGACTGTTTTTTATTATGTGCCAGAAGTTTACATCTGAGCCTCCCCACTGCCACTGATTTTGGAAGGCGATTCGGTACTAGAGGGTTTCCCTTGGGACCCTAGGCCTCAGTGTTAGGACCTCTAAAGTTCAACCGTCAACTTTTAACAAGGCCACGGTGTTTATCTCTCAGAAATCCCTGGGGCTTTGATGCCTTCACGTGTTCTGTTTGTCCCATTGGACATCCTGTCCCCGCTCCACGTTCCAGCAGCTTTGAAGGTGCAACTCTCACTAAAGAGTTCCGGCCCCAAGTCCGAACGCCTCTTTATTCACAGCTGACTCAGCTCATCCATCATTTTTCAGGCCGGATAGGTTTCAACTGCTTTTGATGTTGTTTCATATTATTATTATTATTTTTTTTTTCATCTAACAGAATTACTTTTTTCAGACACACAACACTTGTAAGTGGTGAACAAAAAAAAATCTGCCTGTGCAGACACATTTTCTGAAAGACCTCAATGAAGCGTTGTGCTTTTGTTCGTTGCTTTATAAAAGCTCTCACACCATTATGAAAGGTATGCAGCTCCTTTGTGCCTTTTAGCACACAGAAGGCTGTTCTTTTCACAGAATAAGATTTACCTCAGACTGGCTGAGCCACTGAGAGGGAAAGAGACTATGCTAATAGCACTACAAGGTGAGTTGATCTGTAGCACTGATGATAAAATAGACTCCAGAATGTTTGAAGGGCAGGCCCATTTAACGGCCTGTCAATAATGTACTAATCTGGCGGTGGCCCCGATACCCATTCATACAGTCTAGAGATGTTTAACCCGAGATGAACCTTTCTACTTTTAGGAAACTGTAGCTATAAATACAGTTAAGAACATGGCATGGTGAAGTTTAAGATTTTTGTCTATGATTAATAAAGTAGTTATTCTACTCTATTGTACTTTACTGTACTCTACTTTACTCTACAATACCGTACTGTACTGTACTCTACTCAACATTGCTATACTGTACGCTATTTTACTCTACTATACTGTACTAAACTTTACTATACAGTACTTTACGCTACTTTACTCTCCTAAACTGTACTCTACTGTACTCTGCTCTATTTTACTCTTCTATCCTTAAGCCTGTCTGAGTGTGATTGTCTCCACAGCCCAGTGTGGTGGCTCCATGACTGATGTCAGCGGTGTCATCCTGAGCCCTGGATTCCCTGGAAACTACCCCAGTGGATTAGACTGCACCTGGACTGTCATTCTCCCCACCGGCTTTGGTATGGGAACCCACTGACAGTCATTGTGACAAAGCACACAGACACACACTGTCAAACTACCTATCACTTTGGTACATTAACTCACTGCCATTGTGGCCAAGCCACTGTCACACACTGTCTTACAAAGAATGGATGTCTTGATATTATTTCAGTGAAAACCCAGCTTGTGGGGAAGTGGTCCTAGATGGAGCAGCAGTGTAGGGAAGTGTCAGACCCATGTTTGTCAGCTGTAGAGGTAATGATGCTTGATTTATAGGCCTAATGTGCAGAGACATGGAAAGTGTAACACCAACCGTGATGTAAAGTCAATCCACCAGTCAACCAGAAAGCAGCATCATTGTTTACCTATAGTAGGCTACATAAATAGTGTAGTCAACACTAATGCACTCTGGACCAAATGCGTTATCTCCTTGCAGGCGATATGCGCGCGTTAACTCAAGCTGCTGTTCCACAGCTAATCTCTCCACAGATTTCCAATGTATGATTTACTGTATGGCAGTGGCAGTCGGTGCCGTTTAAGATGAGGGAGGATGCTTTCTTTTTAATGAGCATGACCTTATTTCTATTACAGCATATTGGATGACTGTCATTCATATTCCATTCAACGCGCTCAATTTAACATCGATAGGTTTAGGTTACTACATGATACTCCAATTTTCCCTGTACCCATCATGAGGTTGCTACAACCTAGCCTATGAATGAAAGTTTACAACCTAGGTGCACAAGTCGAATAATTTTGAGTAATCAAGGTGAAAAACAGTGACACATTCAATAGCACCTTGCACACTTTTGCCTACATCTAGCTGATCTAGGGTGGAATCATTAGTCCAACAGTTGCATATTAGAGTTTCTATTGGACAAATTCAGGTATGTTTAACCCTGTTTCATTCCGTTTGCTTCCGTTAAAGAAATGTTTTTCAACAGAATCACACGCAAACACAGTTCACTTTTCTAGCAGCCACATACAAACAGCATGATCACTTTGCTCCTTGTATATATCATTCCTTCTCGCATCTATCTATGCGCTCTCTTCCTCTTACCTTTTCCCTTCGCTTGTGGACTTCACATCATCTGTCTGTGACCAGGTGAAAAAAACATATCATGACTGCTGACCACTAGACAAAACCTGCATCGTTTTCACCTCATAGTCAACATACTACTAGAACTACTAGAACTAACGCGTTTGCAAACTCGGTACAATCATGCAGTACAATGTACAATCAGAAAGTAGTTTAGCAGTTATACCGGTAGGCCCAGTGGCAATAAATTAACAAACCCAAAAGCGTACCTTGACTTAGAAGAGTTAAAGTGTTGGATAGCCATAGCCAGCTAGATAACATAGCATCCCTCTCTGTTTGAGCCGGTTATTTGAGTAGCTGAAAGTGAAAGTAAAAAAATATGCAAACAAATATAGCTAGCTCTCTCTCTTTTGCTTCTCATTTATTTTGGAAGAAATTAATTTGTTAAAAACTCTTCAACTATTGTCTGTCTCTCTCTCTTTGAGTCAACTACTCACCACATTTTATGCATTGCAGTGCTAGCTAGCTGTAGCTTATGCTTTCAGTACTAGATTCATTTTCTGATCTTTTGATTGGGTGGACAACATGTCAGTACATGGTGCAAGAGCCCTGATAGGTTGGAGGAAGTCCTCCGGAAGTTGTCATGATTACTGTGTAAGTCTTTGGAAGGGGGTGAGACCCAAGAGCCTGCTAGGTTTTGTGTTGAAGTCAATGTACCCAGAGGAGGACAGAAGCTAGCTGTCCTCCGGCTTCACCATGGTGCTGTTGAGGCTACTGTAGACCTTCATTGGAAAACTGTGTGTTTTAATCAATATTTGGTGACATTAATATATTTAGTATAGTTTTCACAATTTGTATTTTTATGAAATTCACAGAGGGGGATGGTCCTCCCCTATCTCCTCTGAAGAGCCTCCACTGCTGTATGCATATGTTTGAGTTACAGTATATGCATGTTTCGACAGCAAGTCATTTTAGCCTGGTTGAATGGATTCAAACGCATGGTGAAATATAAATTGTGTGATTCAATAATCCATGCTTTCTGGGAATGCTATAAAGTCCAAAAGTTATGGGCAGAGCTAGAAAGTTTGTTGTCAGAAGTATTACATTGTAAACTTACTTTTAATCCATCTGTCTGCATATTTCAAGATATGGCATATGTGGTTGTACTGACATACCCAATGTACTTGACAATTATTTTCTCATCACTCATCTTGAAAAAATTTATATTAAAAGCTTGGAATTCAATTAATCCGCCATCATTAACACTATGGAAATATCTAATTATTTATTCTTTAAATATTGAAATAGCATGGGCAACCCAGAAAAACAAATTGGTACAATTTAAGGCCGTGTGCAAACAATAATGCAGGGACTAGGGATGGGGGTGTGAGCATGCGGGTCTGGGCAGATTAAATGTAGTCAATGTTTGTGTGCGTATGTAAACTGTTGTTCATATGTGTATGTTTGTATTTGGTGTAAAAATATATATGATGTAGTAACCTAAACCTATCGATATATATATATTTTTTTATACTCTATATGTAAAAAAGGAATAGTAACCTAAACCTATCGATATATATATATATCTATATATTTTTATACTGTATATATAAAAAAGGAATAGTAACCTAAACCTATCAATATACAGTGCCTTGTGAAAGTATTCGGCCCCCTTGAACTTTGCGACCTTTTGCCACATTTCAGGCTTCAAACATAAAGATATAAAACTGTATTTTTTTGTGAAGAATCAACAACAAGTGGGACACAATCATGAAGTGGAACAACATTTATTGGATATTTCAAACTTTTTTAACAAATCAAAAACTGAAAAATTGGGCGTGCAAAATTATTCAGCCCCTTTACTTTCAGTGCAGCAAACTCTCTCCAGAAGTTCAGTGAGGATCTCTGAATGATCCAATGTTGACCTAAATGACTAATGATGATAAATACAATCCACCTGTGTGTAATCAAGTCTCCGTATAAATGCACCTGCACTGTGGGCCGAATACTTTCGCAAGGCACTGTATCTATATTTTTTTATACTGTATATATAAAAAAGGAATATGACTTGTGTCTGGTGTCCCTGGAATTCAGACAACAGCATTATATACGCGGGAGGTAGCCTAGTGGTTAAACCGTTGAACTTGTAACCAAAAGGTTGCAAGATTGAATCCCTGAGCTGACAAGGTCGTTCTGCCCCTGAACAAGGCAGTTAACCCACTGGTCCTAGGCCGTCATTGTAAATAAGAATTTGTTCTTAACTGACTTGCCTAGTTAAATAAAGGAAAATAAATAAATAAACATTACTGTAGCTTGACTATATTATGACATTCAGTTGCTCCTCTCCTTTGCAACTCTTTTTATGTACCAATGAGCATCTCTCAGTCAACTAACCTGTTCTCTTGTGAAAACGTTTCTTCTTGTAGAGTGTCAGTGTTCTGTTTCAGTGGGTTCTGGATTCGAGGATTAACCTACCTGATGAAATAAAGGCAGATGAATAAGATCATGGTCTTTATTTCATAAACTCACTGTCTGACCAGTATGTTTTTAATATGCCTGTTTATTTTAGGAATCCACCTGCAGTTCCTCAACTTCTCGACGGAGGCCATCCATGACTACCTGGAGATTCGGAGTGGAACTCTGGAGACTGGCACGGTGATTGACAGGTTCAGTGGACCGCAGGTCCCCAAGTCTCTGTTCAGCACCACCCACCAGACCAGCTTCTTCTTCCACAGCGACTACTCCCAGAACAAGCCGGGTTTCCGGATCACTTACCAGGGTGAGGATAGAGTTTGTTGTTTCAAAAAATATATTATTAAGAAATTTTATGATTTTATTGAACAGATAGATAGAGTGAATGACCGTGGGGAAATATGGATAGAGGTTGTGTCAAAAGGCAGTAGGCCGGATTCGAACCAATGCCGACACCGTAGACTACAGAGGTAGATCGGTAGATCAATGTATGGAAGAGGCTAAAACTCAAAAAGGGCTTGTGATTTTACTCAACTCAATTCAATGTCGTTGTATTTTTCATACTCTCGGGCTGGGCAGTCTCTCTTAGTATCCTCGATTTTGGCATGACACAGTTTTATCTATATATCAGTTTTCATGATTGTATAATTTTTTAATATGTATTTTCTGCCCATATCTATCTGAATTATCGACCACTTCCTGACTTCCAGCCTATCAGCTGCAGAGCTGTCCCGACCCTCGTCCTTTTCGTAACGGCATCGTGATCGGCAGTGACTTCAGTGTAGGCTTCACTGTGTCCTTTGAGTGTCTGCCTGGCTACTCCCTCATCGGGGACGCTTCTCTCACATGTCTGCATGGAATCAGCCGCAACTGGAACCACCCGGTACCACGCTGTGAAGGTAACTATAGAACAAGGATAAATATGGTAACTACTAGCATATAAATCTAATAGATACCATCTCTATGGTAACAGATTGATACTGCACCTAGAAAGCGACTGTGGGTGTTGTGTTGGGGTAACATCACCTGACCTGGCTGTGTATCTCCTCTCATCTATAGCTCTGTGTGGGGGTAACATCACCTCCATGAATGGGACCATCTACTCCCCCGGCCACCCCGAGGAGTACCCCAACTTCCAGGACTGTGTGTGGAGCGTAAGGGTTCCCCCTGGGAATGGGATCTACATAAACTTTACTGTGCTCAGCACTGAACCCATATATGACTACATCACCGTGTGGTAAGAACCTACACTCATCCCTCTCTCAGCAACTAATGTGTTATATCATACTAAATATACATCCACTTCACTGTGCTAAGTACAGAACCCATCTATGACGACAGCAATGTGGGGAAAGAAGAGATTCCCACTCATCTCTCACTCACTCAGCAACTAAGTCGTCTTTGATTTGAATTCATCTATCACTGCATCAGTGTGTGGAAAGAAGAGATTCCCACTCACCTCTATCTCCGCAACTAAGTAATGTTTTATGTTACATTATAATATATGTACTTGGTAAAGTGTTAACTACTGGCCTCTCTGCGTGGTAAGATAACCCACTCACGTCACTTCCTGTCTGTAGTTAGCTCTTCATGCACCTTGTTATGGAAAAGGCTGGAAAGGGAGTTCACAAAGACAGCTGTTCTTTTTCCTTTCCAATCACCTCTCACTCAGCAACAAAGTAGTGTTTTATTTTTCATTGCAAAGCTGCCAACTCTCACACATTGACCGTGAGACACACACGTTTGACAATTTTCTCACGCTCACACTCCACGCCTCTTATATCTCACTTATTGAAAAGTACTGCTAATTAGTCCATTGTATAGTCAGTGCATTAACTTTTCAACTGTGCTCCAAGTTGTTTTGAAATCAGAGCATCTGTGCGTGCAATTTCACATCACGAGCAGAACCTCTATCATTATCCTGTCTTGCCACAGCACTGTGAACCGCGGCACATTGAAGCATATGATTGGTCTAGTTATGTGAGGGATCAAGGGGACTGGATGCAGAAATGCCGCAACAAGATTCGAGTGGAATGGAGAGAATGGAGAGAGAGAATGTTTTCCGCTGAGTTGATAAAACTGTAAAAAGAGCAGCACGGTAGCGTTGTTTTATGTACAATGTTGTCAACAAAATGAGGTTGCTGTTACTCCCGTCCCTATTGCAGAATGCAGCCTTTTGACAGCATGTACTAAAGTTGATTAAAACCACACTTGCATTAGTCCCCTCATTTGGTGATTGGCATTTAGGCTGTGACAATGAAAAGGAAGCAGACAGGGCTACAGTATGTTTTAGCAGAGAAGTTGGGTAGGGGGACCTGATTTGTAACTATGAAAATAATTTTGCTTAACAAATTGTCACGTTCTGACCTTTCTTTTCCTTTGTTTTGTCTTCATTTAGTATGGTCAGGGCGTGAGTTGGGGTGGGCAGTCTATGTTTTGTGTTTCTATGTTTTTCTATTTCTGTGTTCGGCCTAGTATGGTTCTCAATCAGAGGCAGGTGTCGTTAGTTGTCTCTGATTGAGAATCATACTTAGGTAGCCTGGGTTTCACTGTTGGTTTGTGGGTGTGTGTTTCCATGTGTGTGTTTGTCGCCACACGGTACTGTTTCGGTTTGGTTAATGTTCACATTTATTGTTTTGTGTCTCAGTGTTTTTTTTATTAAATTCGTCATGAACACTTACCACGCCGCATCTTGGTCCGATCCTTACTCCTCTTCAGATGAAGAGGAAATCTGCCGTTACAGAAACATCCACCAACCAAGGACCAAGTGGCGTGGTAACAGGCAGCAGCAGCAGGAGAGGCAGCGATGTCAGGACTCCTGGACATGGGAGGACGTTTTGAACGGCAAGGGGTGCTACACATGGGAGGAGATCCTGGCTGGAAGGGATCGCCTCCCATGGGAACAGGTGGAGGCACCTAGGAGAGAGGAGCCATCGATATGAGGGAACACGGCTGGCAAGGAAGCCCGAGAGGCAGCCCCAAAAATGTATTGGGGGGGGCACACAGGGGAGTGTGGCGAAGCCAGGTAGGAGACCTGCGCCAACTTCCTGTGCTTACCGGAGAGAGAGAGGGACCGGGCAGGCATCGTGTTATGAGGTGGAGCGCACAGCTTCCCCAGTGTGTGTGTATAGCCAGGTGCGGTACATTCCAGCTCCTCGTACCAGCCGGGCTAGAGTGGGCATCGAACCAGGTGCCATGAAGCCGGCTTTACGCATCTGGTCTCCAGTGCGTCTCCTCGGGCCGGCGTACATGGCACCAGCCTTATGCATGGTGTCCCCGGTTCGCCAGCACAGCCCAGTGCGAGCTATTCCACCTCGCCGCATTGGCATGGCGACCGGGAGCATTCAACCAGGTAAGGTTGGGCAGGCTCAGTGCTCAAGAGCTCCAGTGCGCCTGCACGGTCTGGTCTATCCAGTGCCACCTCCACGCACCAGCCCTCCGGTGGCAGCCCCCCGCACCAGGCTGTCTCTCCGTCTTTTGCCTACAGGTGCTCCCGCCTGTCCAGCGCTGCTAGAGCCTTCCTCCTCTCCAGAGCCGCCAGAGTCTCCCGTCTGTCCTGAGCTGCTAGAGTCTCCCGTCTGTCCTGAGCTGCTAGAGTCTCCCGTCTGTCCTGAGCTGCTAGAGTCTCCCATCTGTCCTGAGCTGCTAGAATCTCCCGTCTGTCCTGAGCTGCTAGAGTCTCCCGTCTGTCCTGAGCTGCTAGAGTCTCCCGTCTGTCCTGAGCTGCTAGAGTCTCCCGTCTGTCCTGAGCTGCTAGAGTCTCCCGTCTGTCCTGAGCCGCCAGAGCCGCCAGTCTGTCCTGAGCCGCCAGAGCCGCCAGTCTGTCCTGAGCCGCCAGAGCCGCCAGTCTGTCCTGAGCCGTCAGACAGCCAGGAGCTGCCAGAGCCGTCAGTCAGCCAGGAGCTGCCAGAGCCGTCAGTCAGCCAGGAGCTGCCAGAGCCGTCAGTCAGCCAGGAGCTGCCAGAGCCGTCAGTCAGCCAGGAGCTGCCAGAGCCGTCAGTCAGCCAGGAGCTGCCAGAGCCGTCAGTCAGCCAGGAGCCGCCAGTCTGTCCTGAGCCGTCAGCCAGCCAGGAGCTGCCGGAGCCGTCAGTCAGCCAGGAGCTGCCGGAGCCGTCAGCCAGCCAGGAGCTGCCGGAGCTGTCAGCCAGCCAGGAGCGGCCGGAGCCGTCAGCCAGCCAGGAGTGGCCGGAGCCGCCCTTCACTCCGGAGCCGCCGGAGCCTCCCGCCTGTCCGGCGCTGCCGGAGTCTACCATCCATTCGGGACCCGTGGCGTGGGTCCCCAGTCCAAGATCGGAGGCGAGGGTCGCCGCTCTAAAGAGGCCACGGAGGCGGGCTTAGAGGCGCACCAAAACTATGGTGAAGTGGGGTCCACGTCCGGCGCCAGAGCCTCCACCGCGGACAGACGCCCACCCAGACCCTCCCATATAGGTTCAGGTTTTGCGGCCAGAGTCCGCACCTTTGGAGGGAGGGGTAATGTCACATTCTGACCTTTATTTTCCTTTGTTTTGTCTTCATTTAGTATGGTCAGGGCGTGAGTTGGGGTGGGCAGTCTATGTTTTGTGTTTCTATGTTTTTCTATTTCTGTGTTCGGCCTAGTATGGTTCTCAATCAGAGGCAGGTGTCGTTAGTTGTCTCTGATTGAGAATCATACTTAGGTAGCCTGGGTTTCACTGTTGGTTTGTGGGTGTGTTTCCATGTGTGTGTTTGTCGCCACACGGTACTGTTTCAGGTTTGGTTAATGTTCACATTTATTGTTTTGTGTCTCATAGTGTTCAGTGTTTTTTTATTAAATTTGTCATGAACACTTACCACGCCGCATCTTGGTCCGATCCTTACTCCTCTTCAGATGAAGAGGAGATCTGCCGTTACACAGATTGTGAACTCAAAAGCGTAAATTCAATTCTAGAGGGGGAGGCATTAATATTCTCTTCAGGAGCTTTTGTTATCTATTTACTTTATTTAGTCTGATAAGTTGAACAATTTTCATTCTTAACAATGGCCTAAAATATAGGGTAATTAGTGTGCTTGTCAGCAAGCATGGGGAATACACTGTCATTCCCCACACTTATTTTGTTATTCCACTTCTTCCCAATTTTGCCAGTGTAATTGTATACACTTAGTGTACAAAACATTATGAACACCTGCTCTTTCCATGACATAGACTGACCAGGTGAATCCAGATGGTTATGATCCCTTACTGATGTCACTTGTTAAATCCACTTCAATCAGTGTAGATAAAGGGGAGGAGACAGGGTTCCTCATGGGTGGAACGTTAATGTAAATTATAATTTCATATAAGTATATAATTTTTTTAATCTAATAACATGCCGAAAGCCGGTGTTTCTATGTCAAACGGTTTTGTTATACTTCAGTCTTCTGTGATGTATATAAAGTGTAATATTGGGATGCAAACTCAAAATGTAATACATTTCAACTCTATATCTGACATGGTAGAGGGGTCTTATTTCTTTAAGCCCATAACCATGTGTCTGAGGTGTATACTTTTGTTTCAAAGTAGATTTGTTTAAGACTACCAAGAAACACTCCATGATCCTGATTTAGCCCACCACAGTAAAATATTAAAGGATTTTTAAGCCTTGAGCTAATTGAGACATGGATTGTGCATGTGTGCCATTCAGGGGATGAATGGGCAAGACAAAAATGACAGTGCCTTCGAACGGGGTTTGTTAGTAACGCTGCTCGGTTTTTCACGCATAGCAGTTTCTCGTGTGTATCAAGAATAGTCAACCACCCAAAAGACATCCAGCCAACTTGACACTACTGTTGAAGCATTGGAGTCAACATGGGCCACACTTTTGACACCTTGTAGAGTCCATGCCTCGATGAATTGAGGCTGTTCTGAGGGCAAAAGGGGAGGCAGGTGCAACTCAGTATTAGGAAGGTGTTCCTAATGTTTGGTATAATCATTGTATATTGATGTTAATGATGTCAAATGTTGCATAATTACTTTTCAGTTAGTTTCAAAAATGGCTACAAAGCTACCTGTAATTTACCAAACTTACTGAAATCCTCTGTCATTTTGGTAATTAACAGGTAATCTATGGTAACTTTGGTCATTTATACTTGAATAACTTGTCCATTAGCTTCTAGTGGATAGAACATATGGTTCAAGAGAAAATAGCCTTATTAATGAACAAGCAGTGTTTTCACTTAACTCTCGAGGGGGAAAAAAAGGGCTAGCTAAGTATGGTTCCCAATCAGAGACAACGATAGACAGCTGTCCCTGATTGAGAACCATACCCGGCCAAAACATAGAAATACAAAATCATAGAAAACAAAAACATAGAATGCCCACCCCAAATCTCTAAGGTCAGGGCGTGACAAAATCTTTCAGTGATATACTCTCCCTTTACAACCCTGGTTTCAATAAAATAAGACCTTTGTTTCAATACACATGAGGGGATAACAAGAAATGCTGTTGAACTATGTGATAGTCAATTAGCCTAGCCAATTATGTTAAAGCTCACCCTTGACCTTAGATGTTGGATGCTAAATTAGTGGGATTATTATTAAGATCTCTATTGTGATGGTAAAAATATTCCTATTTTTGTTGTTTATATACTTTAAAGTGTTATAGTGATAATACAATTGTCGCATAAACCAACATTGTTTTTGGAGTTCCACGTTCCATAGTACCCTCCAACCACTTCTCCAACCCCCCCATTAAACAAACTGACCAATAGATGTCACACTCACAGTCCATCTATTTAAATGCATCGTCATTGTTGAACGCAGACTTTGAATCTCTCCATGTGACCTGTGCACCAAGCAATACAGGTTCTTCAAGTATCCCCATAGATTCAGTCAAAGGCATCTTGATGTTTTAAAGAGAGCGGCTTTCTGAGTAATCCTCTTCCCCAGCACTCTGACACCACTATTGTGGAGTTGGATGGAGAGAAAGAGAGAAAGGAAGGAAGGGGGATGGAATATTGGATGGAAGATTCATTCTAATAATTGATGCACTCCATCCATGCGCACACAACTTCTAAGTCCCACTTTGTTTTAAAACAATCCATGAGGGTACTTTAATTTAATAATGCTTTCAGCATAGCATACCCTCCACTTCACCCACACCTTTAAATAATGCACATTCAGCATAGCATACCCTCCACTCCACCCACAACTTTAAATAATGCACATTCAGCATAGCATACCCTCCACTCCACCCACAACTTTAAATAATGCACATTCAGCATAGCATACCCTCCACTTCACCCACACCTTTCAAATAATGCACATTCAGCATAGCATACCCTCCACTTCACCCACACCTTTAAATAATTCACTTACAGCATAGCATACCCTCCACTCCACCCACACCTTTAAATAATGACCTTTCAGCCTAGCATACCCTCCACTCCACCCACACCTTTAAATAATGACCTTTCAGCATAGCATACCCTCCACTCCACCCACACCTTTAAATAATGACCTTTCAGCATAGCATACACTCCACTCCACCCAAACCTTTAAATAATGACCTTTCAGCATAGCATACCCTCCACTCCACCCACACCTTTAAATAATTAACTTTCAGCATAGCATACCCTCCACTCCACCCACACCTTTAAATAATGACCTTTCAGCATAGCATACCCTCAACTCCACACCTTTAAATAATGACCTTTCAGCATTGCATACCCTCCACTCCACCCACACCTTTAAATAATTCACTTTGAGCATAGCATAACCTCCACTCCACCCACACCTTTAAATAATGACCTTTCAGCATAGCATACCCTCCACTCCACCCACACCTTTAAATAATGACCTTTCAGCATAGCATACATTCAGCATTAGCTAATGCCTCTATCCCAAAGCAAGCACCAGCTAGCCTCGAGCTAGGCCCACTTACCAGCTAATTCTAGGGCTACAATACCTCCTTGGCTAATTGGCCTGGACCCTTTATTGTCGACACGGAGCCCCGCCGATCCATCATGACTGGACTGCCGACATGTCGCCCGATGTGGTCTCAACAGGCTATACTGTTACGATATTGACAAAGAACCATCTTTAGCCCCGGCCTGACAGCTTTTCTGTACTCTGTACCCTGCTCACCCAGCATAGTAGTGAATACCGAACAGCACCCTGACTCACCTATTTTGACCCTATGATCATTCGGCTGCACAGCTGATGTCCCCCTGGACTGTTTCAATAACAAGGTACCTCATTTTGTTTACCTGCCGGCCCCAGCCTCGTACTCAGGTCCTGTGTGTACCTAACTGGCCCGCTCTGCCCATTCATCACCATTTACCCGTTGTTGTCTTAGCTCTCCTGATCAACACCTGTGATTGCTTTATGCCTCTCTCTAATGTCAATATGCCTTGTCTACTGCTGTCTTGGCTAGTTTTTATTGTTTTATTTCACTGTAGAGCCCTCAGTCCCGCTCAAAAATCCTTAGATAGCTCTTTTTTTCCCACCAAACACAAATGCGAGACCTCACCTAGGTTAACTGATGCCTCCAAAGACGAAACCTCTCTCATCGTCAGCCAACGCATAGGTTTACCTCCACTGTACTCACATTCTACCATACCCTTGTCTGTACATTATGCCTTGAATCTATTCCACCATGACCTGAAATCTGCTCCTTTTATTCTCTGTCCTCAATGCACTAGATTACCAGTTTTTATAGCCTTTAGCCGTACTCTTATTCTACTCCTCCTCTGTTCCTCTGGTGATGTATAGGTTAACCCAGGCCCTGTAGCCCCTAGTTCCACTCCTATTCCCCAGGCGCTATCATTTGTTGACTTCTATAACCATAAAAGCCTTGGTTTCATGCATGTTAACATCAGAAGTCTCCTCCCTAAATTAGTTTTTTTCACTGCTTTAGCACACTCTGCCAACCCGGATGTCCTAGCCATGTCTGAATCCTGGCTTACGAAGGCCACCAAAAATTCTGAAATTTCCATCCCCAACAACAACATCTTCGGACAAGATAGAACTGTCAAAGGGGGTGGAGTTGCAATCTTCTGCAGAGACAGCCTGCAGAGTTCTGTCATGCTATCCAGGTCTGTGCCCAAACAGTTCGAGCTTCTACTTTTAAAAATCTACCTGTCCAGAAATAAGTCTCTCACTGTTGCCGCTTGTTATAGACCCCCCTCAGCCCCCAGCTGTGCACTGGACACCATATGTGAATTAATCACCCCCCATTTATCTTCAAGAGTTTGTACTGTTAGGCGACCTAAACTAGGATATCGCTAACACCCCGGCCGTCCTACAATCTAAGCTTGATGCCCCCAATCTCACACAAATTATCATGGAACTTACTAGGTACAACCCCAAATCCGTGAACACGGGCACCCTCATAGATATTATCCTGACCAACCTGCCCTCTAAATACACCTCTTCTGTCTTCAACCAGGTTCTCAGCGATCACTGCCTCATTGCCTGCGTCCGTAATGGGTCTGCTGTTAAACGACAACCCCTCATCACTGTCAAACGCTCCCTAAAACACTTCAGCAAGCAGGCCTTTCTAATCGACCTGGCCAAGGTATCCTGGAAGGATATTGACCTCATTCCATCAGTAGAGAATGCCTGGTTATTCTTTAAAAGTGCTTTCCTCACCATCTTAAAAAGCATGTCCCATTCAAAAAATGTAGAACGAAGAACAGATATAGCCCTTGGTTCACTCCAGACCTGACTTCCCTTGACCAGCACAAAAACATCCTGTTAGCATCGAATAGCCCCTATGATATGTAACTTTTCAGGGAAGTTAGGAACTAATATACACAAGCAGTTAGGAAAGCTAAGGCTAGCTTTTCAAACAGAAATGTGCATCCTGTAGCACAAACTCCAAAATGTTCTGGGACACTGTAAAGTCCATGGAGAATAAGAACACCTCCTCCCAGCTGCCCACTGCACTGAGGCTAGGAAACACTGTCACCACCGATAAATCTACGATAATCAAGAATTTTAATAAGCATTTTTCTACGGCTGGCCATGCTTTCCACCTGGCTACCTCTACCCCTGTCAACAGCTCTGCACCCCCCACAGCAACTTGCCCAAGCCTCCCCATTTCTCCTTCAACCAAATCCAGATAGCTGATGTTGTGAAAGAGCTGCAAAACCTGGACCCGTACAAATCAGCTGGGCTAGACAATCTGGACCCTCTCTTTCTAAAATGATCAGCTGTAATTGTTGCAACCCCTATTACTAGCCTGTTCAACCTCGCTTTCGTATCGGCTGAGATCCCCAAAGATTGGAAAGCTGCTGCGGTCATCCCCCTCTTCAAAGTGGGAGACACTCCAGACCCAAACTGTTACAGACCTATAACTATCCTACCCTGCCTTTCCAAGGTCTTCGAAAGCCAAGTTAACGAACAGATCACCGACCATTTCGAATCCTACCGTACCATCTCCGCTAAGCAATCTGGTTTGCGAGCTGGGCATGGGTGCAACTCAGCCATGCTCAAGGTATTAAACGATATCATAACCGCCATCGATAAAAGACAATACTGTGCAGCCGTATTCATCGACCTGGCCAAGGCTTTCGACTCTGAGGCTGCATTCATTGTAGCTGGGGATTTTAACAAGGCTAATCTGAAAACAAGACTCCCTAAATTTTATCAGCATATCGATTGCGCAACCAGGGGTGGAAAGACCTTGGATCATTGTTACTCTAACTTCCGCGACGCATATAAGGCCCTGCCCGTCCCCCTTTCGGAAAAGCTGACCACGACTCCATTTTGTTGATCCCTGCCTACAGACAGAAACTAAAACAAGAAGCTCCCACGCTGAGGTCTGTCCAATGCTGGTCCGACCAAGCTGACTCCACACTCCAAGACTGCTTCCATCACGTGGACTGGGAGATGTTTCGTATTGCGTCAGACAACAACATTGACGAATACGCTGATTCGGTGTGCGAGTTCATTAGAACGTGCGTTGAAGATGTCGTTCCCATAGCAACGATTAAAACATTCCCTAACCAGAAACCGTGGATTGATGGCAGCGTTCGTGTGAAACTGAAAGCGCGAACCACTGCTTTTAATCAGGGCAAGGTGTCTGGTGACATGACTGAATACAAACAGTGCAGCTATTCCCTCCGCAAGGCTATTAAACAAGCTAAGCGTCAGTACAGAGACAAAGTAGAATCTCAATTCAACGGCTCAGACACAAGAGGCATGTGGCAAGGTCTACGGTCAATCACGGACTACAGGAAGAAATTCAGCCCAGTCACGGACCAGGATGTCTTGCTCCCAGGCAGACTAAATAACTTTTTTGCCCGCTTTGAGGACAATACAGTGCCACTGACACGGCCTGCAATGAAAACATGCGGTCTCTCCTTCACTGCAGCCGAGGTGAGTAAGACATTTAAACGTGTTAACCCTCGCAAGGCTGCAGGCCCAGACAGCATCCCCAGCCGCGCCCTCAGAGCATGCGCAGACCAGCTGGCCGGTGTGTTTACAGACATATTCAATCAATCCCTATACCAGTCTGCTGTTCACACATGCTTCAAGAGGGCCACCATTGTTCCTGTTCCCAAGAAAGCTAAGGTAACTGAGCTAAACAACTACCGCCCCGTAGCACTCACATCCGTCATCATGAAGTGCTTTGAGAGACTAGTCAAGGACCATATCACCTCCACCCTACCTGACACCCTAGACCCACTCCAATTTGCTTACCGCCCAAATAGGTCCACAGACGATGCAATCTCAACCACACTGCACACTGCCCTAACCCATCTGGACAAGAGGAATACCTATGTGAGAATGCTGTTCATCGACTACAGCTCGGCATTCAACACCATAGTACCCTCCAAGCTCGTCATCAAGCTCGAGACCCTGGGTCTCGACCCCGCCCTGTGCAACTGGGTACTGGACTTCCTGACGGGCCGCCCCAGGTGGTGAGGGTAGGCAACAACATCTCCTCCCCGCTGATCCTCAACACTGGGGCCCCACAAGGGTGCGTTCTGAGCCCTCTCCTGTACTCCCTGTTCACCCACGACTGCGTGGCCACGCACGCCTCCAACTCAATCATCAAGTTTGCGGACGACACAACAGTGGTAGGCTTGATTACCAACAACGACGAGACGGCCTACAGGGAGGAGGTGAGGGCCCTCGGAGTGTGGTGTTAGGAAATTAACCTCACACTCAATGTCAACAAAACTAAGGAGATGATTGTGGACTTCAGGAAACAGCAGAGGGAACACCCCCCTATCCACATCGATGGAACAGTAGTGGAGAGGGTAGCAAGTTTTAAGTTCCTCGGCATACACATCACAGACAAACTGAATTGGTCCACTCACACAGACAGCATCGTGAAGAAGGCGCAGCAGCGCCTCTTCAACCTCAGGAGGCTGAAGAAATTCGGCTTGTCACCAAAAGCACTCACAAACTTCTACAGATGCACAATCGAGAGCAACCTGGCGGGCTGTATCACCGCCTGGTACGGCAACTGCTCCGCCCTCAACCGTAAGGCTCTCCAGAGGGTAGTGAGGTCTGCACAACACATCACCGGGGGCAAACTACCTGCCCTCCAGGACACCTACACCACCCGATGTTACAGGAAGGCCATAAAGATCATCAAGGACATCAACCACCCGAGCCACTGCCTGTTCACCCCGCTATCATCCAGAAGGCGAGGTCAGTACAGGTGCATCAAAGCTGGGACCGAGAGACTGAAAAACAGCTTCTATCTCAAGGCCATCAGACTGTTAAACAGCCACCACTAACATTGAGTGGCTGCTGCCAACACACTGACACTGACACAGACTCAACTCCAGCCACTTTAATAATGGGAATTGATGGGAAATGATGTAAATATATCACTAGCCACTTTAAACAATGCTACCTTATATAATGTTTACATACCCTACATTATTCATCTCATATGCATACGTATATACTGTACTCTATATCATCGACTGCATCCTTATGTAATACATGTATCACTAGCCACTTTAACTATGCCACTTTGTTTACATACTCATCTCATATGTATATACTGTACTCGATATCAGCTACTGTATCTTGCCTATGCTGCTCTGTACCATCACTCATTCATATATCCTTATGTACATATTCTTTATCCCCTTACACTGTGTATAAGACAGTAGTTTTGGAATTGTTAGTTAGATTACTTGTTGGTTATTACTGCATTGTCGGAACTAGAAGCACAAGCATTTCGCTACACTCGCATTAACATCTGCTAACCATGTGTATGTGACAAATAAAATTTGATTTGATTTGATTTGATTTGTCAATCCTCGCATTCTTATCGACACACTCAACAGCCTTGATTTCTCAAATGACTGCCTAGCCTGGTTCACCAACTACACTCAGACAGAGTTCAATGTGTCAAATCTGAGGGCCTGTTGTCTGGACCTCTGGCCGTCTCTATGAGGGTGCCACAGGATTCAATTCTTGGGCCGACTCTTTTCTCTGTATACATCAATGATGTCGCTCTTGCAGCTGGTGATTCTCTGATCCACCTCTACGCAGACGACACCATTTTGTACACTTCTGGCCCTGTTAACAAACCTCCAGATGAGCTTCAATGCCGTACAACACTCCTTCCGTGGCCTCCAACTGCTCTTAAATGCAAGTAAAACAAAATGCATGCTCTTCAACCGATCACTGCCCTCACCTGCCCATCCATCTAGCATCACTACTCATGACGGTTCTGACTGAATATGTGGACAACTACAAATACCTAGGTGTCTGGTTAGACTGTAAACTCTCCTTCCAGTCTCACATTAAGCATCTCCAATCCAAAATTAAATCTAGAATCGGCTTCCTATTTCGCAACAAAGCATCCTTCACTCATACAGCCAAACATACCCTCGTAAAACAGACTATTCTTGAACTTGATGTAATTTACTAAATAGCCTCCAACACTCTACTCAGCACATTGGATGCAGTCTATCACAGTGCCATCCGTTTTGTCACCCAAGCCCCATATACTACCCACCACTGCGACCTGTATGCTCTCGTTGGCTGGCCCTCGCTTCATATTTGTCGCCAAACCCACTGGCTCCAGGTCATCTAAGTCTTTGCTAGGTAAAGCCCCACCTTATCTCAGCTCACTGGTCACCATAGCAGCACCCACCCGTAGCATGCGCTCCAGCAGGTATATTTCACTGGTCACCCCCAAAGCCAACTCCTTTCCTTCCAGATCTCTGCTGCCAATGACTGGAATAAATTGCAAAAATCACTGAAGCTGGAGACTCATATCTCCCTCACTAACTTTAAGCATCAGCTGTCAGAGAAACTTACAGATCATTGCACCTGAACATAGCCCATCTGTAAATAGCCCACCCAACTACCTCATCCCCATATTGTTGTTATTTAATTTTGCTCCTTTGCACCCCAGTATCTCTACTTGCACATTCCTCTTCTGCACATCTATCACTTAAGTGTTTAATTGCTAAATTGTAATTATTTCACCACTATGGCCTATTTATTGCCTTACCACCCTAATCTTACATAGCTCTCTCTCTCTCACAAACACATACACACACGCTCTCTCTCTCTCTCACAAACACACACACGCTCTCTCACACACATGCTCTCTCACACACACACACGCTCTCTCATGCTCTCTCACACACACACACGCTCTCTCACACTCTCTCACACACACGCTCTCTCTCACATACACACACGCTCTCTCACACTCTCTCACACACACGCTCTCTCTCACATACACACACACACACTCTCCTTCACTTTCTGTCACATACTGTACACGGACACGCACACACTCTCACACACACTGTCTCTGTCACACACACAGACACACACGCTCTCTCTCACAAACACACACATACACACTCTCCTTGACTTTCTGTCACATACTGTACACGGACACACACACACTCTCACACACACTTTCTCTGTCACACACACAGACACTCACACATACACACATTCTAACACAAATGATCTCTCTCTCTCTCACACTCACTCTCTCACTCTCTCACTCTCTTTCTCTCTCTCTCTCTCTCTCTCTCTCTCTCTCTCTCTCTCACACACACTCTCTCTCTCACTCTCACACTCACTCTCACACTCTCTCTCACACTCACTCTCTCTCTCTCTCACTCTCTCTCTCTCTCACTCTCTCTCACTCTCTCTCTCTCTCTCTCTCTCTCTCTCTCTCACTCACTCACTCACTCACTCGCTCCCGGAACATCTCCGGTGTCCGAAAATTAGTCAGACTAATAAGACAGCTCATTTGTTCATTTGGACCACCCTAACCTAATTGTGCACAGAGAGTGGGTCCACTGATTACCAATACACAGAACCCGTCTCCTCTTCACACTCTTCTTTACCTTTTACTGGCTCCAGATTGTACTGCTCTCTGGCTGCCAGGATCACAGAGATGTAACCCTCCCGCTGCCCCTGTCTCTTAATTGGGTAGGTGGTTTGATATCTGGGTAGTTTGATACCTTTTTCAAACACCCTCAATTTGTCAGGGCATGGACTCTACAAGATGTTGAAGACATTCCACAGGGATGCTGGCCCAATGTTTCCTACAGTTGTGTCAAGTTGGTTGGAAGTTCTTTGGGTGGTGGACCATTCTTGATACAGACGGGAAACTGTTGAGCGTGAAAAACCCAGCAGCTTTATAGTTCTTGACACAAACAGGTGCACCTGGTGCGCCTACCCCGTTCAAAGGCACTTCAACCTTTTGTCTTGCCCATTCACCCTCTGAATGCCACACATACACAATCCATGTCTCAAATGTCTCAAGGCTTAAAAATCCTTCTTTAAACTGTTAGTTGCAGCTATACAGTTTGTAATTACAGCTATATCGTTTGTAGTTACAGCTATACAGTTTGTAGTTACAGCTATACAGTTTGTAATTAAAGCTATACAGTTTATAGTTACAGCTATACAGTTTGTAGTTACAGCTATACAGTTTGTAGTTACAGCTATACAGTTTGTAGTTATAGCTATACCGTTTGTAGTTACAGCTATACCGTTTGTAGTTACAGCTATAGAGTTTGTAGTTACAGCTATACAGTTTGTAATTATAGCTATACAGTTTGTAATTACAGCTATAGAGTTTGTAGTTACAGCTAAACAGTTTGTAATTACAGCTATACAGTTTGTAATTACAGCTATACAGTTTGTAGTTACAGCTATACAGTTTGTAATTACAGCTATACAGTTTGTAGTTACAGCTATACAGTTTGTAATTACAGCTATATAGTTTGTAGTTACAGCTATACAGTTTGTAATTACAGCTATACAGTTTGTAGTTACAGCTAAACAGTTTGTAATTACAGCTATACAGTTTGTAGCTACAGTATACAGTTTGTAATTACAGCTATACAGTTTGTAGCTACAGCTATACAGTTTGTAATTACAGCTATACAGTTTGTAATTACAGCTATACAGTTTGTAATTACAGCTGTACAGTTTAATTACAGCAGTACAGTTTGTAATTACAGCTATACAGTTTGTAGCTACTGCTAAACAGTTTGTAATTACAGCTATACAGTTTGTAATTACAGCTATACAGTTTGTAATTATAGCTATACCGTTTGTAGTTACAGCTATACAGTTTGCAGTTATAGCTATACCGTTTGTAGTTACAGCTATAGAGTTTGTAATTATAGCTATACAGTTTGTAGTTACAGCTATACAGTTTGTAATTATAGCTATACAGTTTGTAATTACAGCTATAGAGTTTGTAGTTACAGCTAAACAGTTTGTAATTACAGCTATACAGTTTGTAATTACAGCTATACTGTTTGTAATTACAGCTATACAGTTTGTAGTTACAGCTATACAGTTTGTAATTACAGCTATACAGTTTGTAGCTACAGCTATACAGTTTGTAGTTACAACTATACAGTTTGTAGTTACAGCTATACAGTTTGTAATTACAGCTATACAGTTTATAGTTACAGCTATACAGTTTGTAGCTACAGTATACAGTTTGTAATTACAGCTATACAGTTTGTAGTTACAGCTATACAGTTTGTAATTACAGCTATACAGTTTGTAGTTACAGCTATACAGTTTGTAATTACAGCTATATAGTTTGTAGTTACAGCTATACAGTTTGTAGTTACAGCTATACAGTTGTAATTACAGCTATACAGTTTATAGTTACAGCTATACAGTTTGTAGTTACAGCTATACAGTTTGTAATTACAGCTATACAGTTTGTAGTTACAGCTATACAGTTTGTAGTTACAGCTATACAGTTTGTAATTACAGGTATACAGTTTGTAGTTACAGCTAAACAGTTTGTAATTACAGCTATACAGTTTGTAGCTACAGTATACCGTTTGTAATTACAGCTATACAGTTTGTAGCTACAGCTATACAGTTTGTAATTACAGCTATACAGTTTGTAATTACAGCTAAACAGTTTGTAAGTACAGCTATACAGTTTGTAGTTACAGCTATACAGTTTGTAGTTACAGCTAAACAGTTTGTAATTACAGCTATACAGTTTGTAGCTACAGTATACAGTTTGTAATTACAGCTATACAGTTTGTAATTACAGCTACACAGTTTGTAATTACAGCTATACAGTTTGTAGTTACAGCTATCCAGTTTGTAATTATAGCTATACAGTTTGTAATTACAGCTATACAGTTTGTAGCTACAGCTATACAATTTGTAAGTACAGCTTAACAGTTTGTAATTACAGCTATACAGTTTGTAGCTACAGCTATACAGTTTGTAATTACAGCTACACTGTTTGTAATTACAGCTATACAGTTTGTAATTACAGCTATACAGTTTGTAATTACAGCTACACAGTTTGTAATTACAGCTATACAGTTTGTAATTACAGCTACACAGTTTGTAATTACAGCTACACAGTTTGTAATTACAGCTATACAGTTTGTAATTACAGCTACACAGTTTGTAAGTACAGCTATACAGTTTGTAATTACAGCTATACAGTTTGTAGCTACAGCTATACAGTTTGTAATTACAGCTATACAGTTTGTAGCTACAGCTATACAGTTTGTAATTACAGCTATACAGTTTGTAATTACAGCTACACAGTTTGTAATTACAGCTATACAGTTTGTAATTACAGCTATACAGTTTGTAGTTACAGCTATACAGTTTGTCACTACAGCTTTACAGTTTGTAGCTACAGCTATACAATTTGTAAGTACATCTATACAGTTTGTAATTATAGCTATACAGTTTGTAATTACAGCTATACAGTTTGTAATTACAGCTACACAGTTTGTAATTACAGCTATACAGTTTGTAGTTACAGCTATACAGTTTGTAATTACAGCTATACAGTACAGCTATACAGTTTGTAATTACAGCTATACAATTTGTAAGTACAGCTATACAGTTTGTAATTATAGCTATACAGTTTGTAATTACAGCTACACAGTTTGTAATTACAGCTATACAGTTTGTAGTTACAGCTATACAGTTTGTAGTTACAGCTATACAGTTTGTAGTTACAGCTATACAGTTTGTAGTTACAGCTATACAGTTTGTAATTACAGCTATACAATTTGTAAGTACAGCTATACAGTTTGTAATTACAGCTATACAGTTTGTAATTACAGCTACACAGTTTGTAATTACAGCTATACAGTTTGTAGTTACAGCTATACAGTTTGTAATTACAGCTATACAGTTTGTAATTACAGCTATACAGTTTGTAATTACAGCTACACAGTTTGTAATTACAGCTATACAGTTTGTAGTTACAGCTATACAGTTTGTAATTACAGCTATACAGTTTGTAATTACAGCTACACAGTTTGTAATTACAGCTATACAGTTTGTAGTTACAGCTATACAGTTTGTAATTACAGCTATACAGTTTGTAATTACAGCTATACAGTTTGTAATTACAGCTACACAGTTTGTAATTACAGCTATACAGTTTGTAGTTACAGCTATACAGTTTGTAATTACAGCTATACAGTACAGCTATACAGTTTGTAATTACAGCTATACAGTTTGTCGCTACAGCTGTACCTGTTGAACGTTGATGCCGGATGCCTGATGTCAATGATTGAATGGGCTGCACTCTACATTGACGTGGGAAAATGTGCAGAGATTTCCAATGTGCTCCTTTCAAAGCTATGTTTGTGTTGGTCAATTTGTTGTCAATTTGTTGTTTTCATTTTCTATTGACATTGTCACTTGCCCAAGGAGAGGGATTTGATCAGTGTGTGTGTGTTTGTCTCTCTGTCTGTGTGTGTGTGTGTGTCTCTGTCTCTGTCACAGGGATGGTCCGGACCAGAGCTCCCCCCAGATCGGTCAGTTCAGTGGGAACACAGCGCTGGAGTCGGTCTACAGCACCTCCAACCAGATCCTCATTAAGTTCCACAGCGACTTCAGTGGCAGCGGATTCTTCGTGCTCAGTTACCATGGTGAGCACTTCATCTGAGAGATGGGCATGGGAGAGAAACATAAAGGACAATACAGAGACAAAATGGAGATCGAATTGAAGGAAGAGAGTGAGGGAGTGAGAGGTAGAGAAAGATCAATGGCCTGAAAGGCAGCAGAGTGAAGCTCCTAGTCCTCCTCTTCCTCCTCTTCCTCCCCCTCCTCATCTTCCTCATCCTCCTATTCCTCCTCCTCCTCTTCCTCTTCTTCCGCTTCCTCCTCCTTATCCTCCTCCTCATGCACCCTGACTGCCTTGGGCCTGTGACACGCATGGCAGCCAGTACTCATTATTGTCTCAGCTCATTTTCATAGTCAATTAAATCCTGACTTATTGCACTTCGATGCCTCTCTCCCATCTGACAGTGATAAATCAGTGAAGGTTTGTGGCTCTATACACATCGATTATTGACTACAGGCTGCACTCTGAGCAATGAGTACTCGTCCAAATCTAGTTTTTCTAAACAACCATCCAGTCACATACTGTATTGTATACACACTGCTGAGCCAAACCAAGCCAATAATAGTAATAATAATAATAATAAGCTGAGCTGAGCTGTACTGGGCAAGCTTGGTTACACATCCATTATAGTTGCTGAAACAGGGCTGGGAAGGAGAATGTGAAAAGAAACTACCCAAGCCAGCACTCTATGTCTGATTGGCATTATAGTGTAAATCCCTTCTCTATAAGAATAAAAATACCTCAGCCAGCTCAGTCCGGTTCAGGTCAGCCTTATAGTGTAAATCAGTCATTCCAGTTCTCTATAAAGCTGGTACTAGTTTACAGTAGCCTCTCTCTGTGGAATGACCGATTACACACAAGGCTGCTCTTACACTGATTGTTGACACGGTGCTACTGGAATAAACAGATTTATCAGCCCAATAGCAAAGCCCCTGTTGTTCTGCTACAGCCAGCATTTATGACTTAACTACAAGTGCTTATCGATCGTGGCCTGTATCAAACGTCTCTTCCTGTTAACCAGTCTGCCTCGATTGCGGACGGTGGGGTGGCTTAAAAGGTACTCCAATCACTTTACTATAACAGTTGAGGTGCTTAGCTGTCACTTTAGTTTCAGCTCTGTCCAAATGGATTATGGGTAAATTGCAGTTTGATACAGTATGGATCAACAGTTGCTGTTGGTTGATTACAGTTAAACAGTGTTTAATTAAACCATGTTTCATTTGTCGGTCAGATGTTCAAAGGTGACGGAGAACTATTTGATGAATACTATTATTATCATTATTATTCATCTGTACTTCGTTCCCTATAGTCTAATAAAGCAATCCCTAACCACATATCTGGTCTGTTGCTCCTCTCTGAATGTACTAGACTAGAGAGAATACGCAGCAATGTTTCTCTATATTTACATGGATTTGGCATGGGAATTACTCTGCCTCTGTAATGAGTTTAGCTTTGATTTATTTTAAAAGAGCCACCGAGTTAGAGAGACAATTTTATTTCCCCTTAGTGAACACTCTGCTTTGCTGTGAATTAACCAAGATTTATATAACGTTTAGTATTAGTAAAATATATTAATTTACTATATTAGAATGTCCTCAACTGTCCTCAACTGTCAAGTAATCAGATTATAGTCTATAGCCGGTTTATTCATGTAGTTTGCAGTCCAGACTTACAAAAAAAAAAGTGTTTTCATTTCGGTCACATCAAAGATTGGCCGGGGGTAAATAGATGGAATATGATTATCTCTCTGAATAATCTTCAACAAGCAAAATGCAAAACTGTCACTTTTTCCAATTCTGTTAAGAGAGGGTTTCAGTTGAAAAATTGCATAGTTATTCAGGACATTATGCAGACATCATGATTTGATGACTCAATTCCCAGAGCCCACTAGTTTTGACTGGTGATTATCTTCATCGTTCACAGTAACCACGTTTCCATCCAGTTTTTATGGGGGGGGAAGTCAAACTGTATCAAAAAAATCAAATACAAATGTTCATTCACTTATCCATAATCATCTCACCATGTAAACTAGCCTATCCGCACAGCTTATCCGCACTGGATAAGTGTCTGCGAGCTCTTGGCTAGACCAAGGTAGGTACATTTAGCTATTTAACGTAACGGTTTTTGTGACAAAACTATCGGTAGAGTTGAAAATACGATGGAAACACAATGAACTTTAGATTTTTATTCTGTACATGAAAACTTAAGAGAAAAATACAATTTTGTGTGCACTATGTCATCACGTACTGATTTTTATCATAACAAGTCAGTTTAGTGGAAACACCACTGATGGGAAAAGGTGCATATTTTCTTTATGCAGGTTCTAGAATATTTGCATGAAAATCTGTTGCCAATTGGATGGAAACCTAGTTAGTGTAGATAAATCCATAGATAAATAAATACATAGAAGAAGCTATGTAATGTTTTCCTCCTTTTTATTGAGCTCTTTTGTGAGAACTACACACTTAGAAAAAAGGTGCTATCTAGAACCTTAAAGGGTTTTTCAACTGTCCCCAACAGAGAACCCTTTGTAGAACCCTTTTTGGTTGCAGGTAGAACCATTTCTACAGAGAGATCTACATGGAACCCAAAAGGGTTCTCCTATGGGAACAGCCAAATAACCTTTTTGTAACCCTTTTTTCTAAGAGTGCATCAGTCTCTCATGGGGACATAGAAAGTAGCTGTCAGTGTCATTGACTCTTCACAGCTTTCGCTTCAATTGCCAATGCACACAAACACATGCACACATATTCTCCAACTTCACAGTCACACACACACACACACACACACACACACACACACACACACACACACACACTCTCTCACCACCTAACGCCCACCCACACACACATGCTCCCCCTCATCCCTCTACCCCCTCATCCCTCTACCCCCCTCCCCTGTTCCCTCTGTGCTCTCTCTCCTTCCTCTCCCTGCAGAGCCTCCAAAAGAATCTTATTAATCAGCTAGCACATTGAACAGGAGCCACATGGTAAGTGGCTCTCGCTACTTAATTCGTTTTATTCTAGCGACCAGCATCGTCTGGAGCCAAAGCTCCTGTTAGAGAAAGCTAGCTTCCTCCCTCCTCTCCTCTGTCTACTCTGTTAGCTGGGGTGTATTCATTAGTGCACACAGCAGCAAACCATATCAAGAGTTTCTAATTGGACAAATAAAGGTAGGTCCCTCCCCTTTTCGTTCCGTTGGCTTCTGTTTGTTTCCCAGTGAATACATCCCTGTTCATGCCTGGGAGTACTGTGTATCAGACCTGGGTTCAAATACTATTTGAAATCTTTCACATATTTTGAGTTTTTGCTTTAGCCTGCCTAAGAACCAGGTGGGTGGGGTTTGCGTTTTTGAGACGTCGGTGCCTGGTTATGCCAGGGATGGGGATTGGTACAAATAGACCACTGTGTTATTCCTGATAATTAATGCACCAATTAAGACGGTGAAACGGTTCCCACAATTAACAAATGTTGATGGTGCTTCAGCCTGTCTATATATACTGGAAGAGAGAGGGAGAGAGTCAGACAGTGATTCCTATACAGTGATTCCCTAGATATGGTAGTGTGCTACTTTTGACCAGAGCCCTATGGGGACTAGGGTGCTATTTGAAGCGCAGACCAGTTGAGTAAATGCTCTACCTAGCTCCAGTACTTTATAGTATTAGCATACATATTGTATTTTTAGCAGAATGCAACACTTTCAATGTATTTGGTGCATGATAGATTGCCTTCAAATAATACTCAATAGTTGAATGAATGATCAATGACTGTTTTTTGATTTTCCCTCCTAGTTTGTGTTGCCATGACACTGCCAGGTAGCTGAGTAATGGGTGTAGTCTGGCTATGCAGTCCTGAAAGATGTTGGCTGTAAGATTCAGTGGTAATATGGTAATATTTCCCCTTGCCTTGGTAATATTTCCCGTTACCTTATATTATTCCTGTCATTAGCAGTGATTCCTCAGAGTGTGTGTGTGCGTGTGTGTGTGCGTGTGTGTGTGTCTATGTGTGTGTGTGTGTGTGTGTGTGTGTGTGTGTGTGTGTGTGTGTGTGTGTGTGTGTGTGTGTGTGTGTGTGTGTGTGTGTGTGTGTGTGTGTGTGTGTGTGTGTGTGTGTGTGTGTGTGTGTGTGTTTGAGAGTGTCTATGTGTGTCTGTGTCTGTATGTCTCTCCGTCCATGCATTTGCGTGTGCTTGTGTGTGTACAGTGTAATATCTCTCCCTGGGCACAGCTCTGACCTGTATCACCTTATTTCATCCTGTCATTAGCACCAGCTAGCAGCGTTCGCTTTCCTCAGATCGTTAGCAGTGCGTCGGTCCCAGCACAGCCCAGTTTGACCGCTCTATTGATTCCCAAAAGGTACACTGGGCTTATCTGATGCCCTTAAAAACACCGTCGTGATCACTTTGCTGCTGAATTAATTGTTATGCAGCCAGGTGGAGGAGGTGTGGAATCTGATATTTTTTTTCCATTTAACCTTTCAAATGTCCATTTTTCCTCCTCCCCAATGCTGATGCTCTTTTGTCCAGACATGGGAAATCAATGGAGATCTGTGATTTTGCAAGTAGGTCGGTGGTAGTGGTGGCACAGGTGGGGTGATTGGCTTTGCATTACTGTTGAGTTTAGCAGAAACTCAGGTTCAAACCATCAACAGGAATAACCAAGAGATCAAAATATTCTTAATTTAATTCCATGTTCTATAGAATACAAAACAGTGCCAGTGCAGTAAGTGCTTAACAAAAAAAGAGCATTACTACTTTTGCATTTCTGTTCAAATGTTCTTTACACTTTTTTCATCTCTTCTTTCTTCTTCCTTCCTCATTCTTCCGTCTTCCTTCTTCCTCTTTCTTCTTCCTTCCTCCTCCTTCTTCCTTCTTCTTCTTCCTCCTTCTTCTGTCTTTCTTCTTCCTTCTTCTCCCTTCTTTTTCCTCCTTCCTTATTCTTCTTCCTTCTTCTCCTTCTTCCTTCCTCCTCCTTCTTCTTCCTTCTTCCCCCTTCTTCCGTCTTCTTCTCCCTTATTACTCCTTCTTATTCTTCTTCCTCATTACCCCTTCTTATTCTTCTTCCTCCCTTCTTCTACCTCCTTCCTCCTGCTTCTTCTTCCTCTTTCTTCCTCTTTCTTCTTCCTTCTTCCTCCTCCTTCTTCCTTCTTCCTCCTCCTTCTTCCTTCTTCCTCCTTCTTCCTATTCTAGCGTACCAGCTGAGGATCTGCCAGGCGCCCCCTGAGGCCGCTAACGCTGATATACTCATGGAGGACGGGGAGCTTGAAATAGGTAAGGCGTCCACCTTTAGTTCAATCCCAGAATATTCTCAATTTTTCTAATGGATCGTTTGGGAGAGATTGGGCCTCCTCACTACTCTTCATACATAGGACGAGGAGGTTTTTCTAACCACCTGACCTAATCAGGAAAAACTCTGGTGTTGTTGGTTATAACTATGACCTGTAGTTTTTCCTGGTCAGATCACATGGTCAAGAATACTCCTGGGCATGTATTCATAAAGTGTATCAGGGTGCTCGGGTTCGATTCAATCTGTAATGCTGAAGCGTGTGATCAACATTTTTATTTAAAGATTTAGCTGACGTATGCAGCGTTTAACGTAGATGCAGTCTCCGCTAACGCAGAAACATTGCCTTTATATTTCAATCACGTTGTTACGTTGAACTTCAGCGATGCAGATTAAATGGAGCCCCTAATCGAGGATCAGTTGAGCTTTTTTAGCTCATAATGAATGAAGATTATATGGACAGGGATCAGCCACTCCTATTTCTGAGATGCTTTGTGAGTATAGGTCCTGGCCTTACTTCAGCCGCTGTAACTAGGAAACTGAAACCTTTACACCAGTACCATGTCCCTGTGTTTCACAACATCCCACATGTCAGTCTCACCTCTGCTACAGTAAACACGCTGATGTACAATGTTCGCAGAGAGTATCGATCATGGCTTAGAGAAGAGAGGGCTGGCCTCCTCCTGTATGTGTGACCCCCCACTAATACCATGGATGGACTCACACACGCACACACACACACAGACACACACACTCCGACTCACAGACACCTTGCTAGGACACACACATGCATGCACGCATGCGCACACACACACCCTGCTAGACACACAGGGTTATTTCTGCTTTGCCGTGGTATTAATGGAGAGTTAGCAACTAGATCTGTGATTGGTGGGTATGAAAGTGGGCGATCACAGTGGCTGAGATGGATTCACCTTGCCCGGTAACAAGGCCCAAAGACTGTGCGTATGTGTGTTTGTGTCTGTGCGAGTGGTTGTGTGTACTGTAGCAGCCCTGTACAGAATACTAAAACCACTATCATCCATCATCATCTGTGACATGGCCCTCTGCTGCTTTTTAAAGATATCAGATGGCTTCTAAAAGACTAGAATGTTACAGTAGATGATGGTGATGAAGATGATGAAGAGCATAACTTTTGATTTTCAACACCATTTATTCTTGGTTGCACTAACACTAGTACTACTGCAATACTCATACTTCAGGGACCATGGTTTATTTTGCATTATATACTGGGTGGTTCGCCCCCTGAATGCTGATTGTCTGAAAGCCGTATACCACAGGTATGACAAAATATAAATTTTTACTGTTCTAATTACGTGTGTAACTAGTTTATAATAGTAATGAGACACCTCGGGAATTTGTGGTATATATACAACACAGCTGTTGGCTGTATCCAGGCACTCCACATTGCGTAGTGTTAAGAACAGCCCTTAGCTGTGGTATATTGGCCATATACCACACCCCCTCGTGCCTTATTGCTTAATTATAATGTCTTGAAGTGTCCTACCCAGGCTAGAACTCACTCATCAACAGTGTTCAACCTTGGATGTTTGGGAATGTCACCCCATCCGTCTCAGGCATCTGCTGTCCTTCTTAATTAAACAACTGCTTCATCTGAGTGCATCTACATTCTTCGAAAAAAGGTTTCCAAAACGGTTCTTTGGTTGTCCCCATAGGAGAACCCTTTTTGATTCCAGGTAGAACCCTTTTTCATTCCCGGTAGAACTCTTTTGTGTTCTATGGAACTCAAAAGAGTTCTACATGGAACCAAATGGGTTCTACCTGAAACCAAAAAGGGTTCTCCTATAGGTTATTTTTCTGAATATTGTACAGTAGGCTACACACTCTCTCTTTCTTTGTCTCTCTCTCTCTTTCAGACACATGCTAACTTGTCTTTTTCACTTTCTGCTCCATTCAACCCTTCTCTCACTCTCTCTCTCTCTCTCTCCTCTCAACATCCCCTCTTTTTTGGGATCTCTCCTCTTCCTCCTCCTCCTTAACTCCTCCTCACAGGCGACATCCTCCGGTACCGCTGCCATCCTGGCTTCACCCTGGTGGGGAGTGAGATCCTGACATGCAGGCTGGGGGAGAGACTTCAGATGGACGGGCTTCCTCCCACATGTCAAGGTATGTGTGCGTTCCTTCATACACATAAGTGTGCACAAGTGTGAGCCTGCGAGTGTGTGTTTGTGCGTGTGTGTGTGCACTCTTGCGTGTGTGTGTGTGTGGCAGCTGTAATTAAAAGGGTTTAGTCATTTGATGTTGTGCTGCTGTGATGCGTTTTGCCCAGCTCTGTCACAGCCCCTCGTGTTTTCTGTCTTCTCTTCCAGTTCTGTTTCTGTGTCGTCCCTTTCGCTGTGTTTAGTGGCCTAAACAGCTGTTGTCATTAATCTTTTATGGTGCCATATTTCTCTCCTCGATCCCATTGGTGGGACTCACTTTGTCAGGATTTGTCCTGATAATCTACCTGAAAAATATGTTAAACCTGGAAACTCGATGCATCATGGCATCATTCACAGCTTGCGTCCCAAATGGCACTCTATTGCCTACATAGTACATTACTTTAGACTAGGGCTCTTGTCAAAAATAGTGCACTATGTAGGGAATAGGGTACCATTTGGAAGGCAGTCACAGTATTTTGCAACCGGAACTGGAACTCGATCAAAACCAACTCCCAGGCGTGTGTTAAAAATAGAATGAAGTAGAGCTGAAAGTTTTCACATAACTTTGAAGTTAATTTACAGTACCAGTCAAAAGTCTGGACACACCTACTCATGCAAGAGTTTTTCTTTATTAGTACTATTTTCTACATTGTAGAATAATAGGAAAGACTTCAAAACTGTGAAATAACACATGGAGTCATGTAGTAACCAAAAAAGTGTTAAACAAATCAAAATAGATTTTAGATTTTAGATTATTCAAAGTAGCCACCCTTTGCCTTGATGACAGCTTTGCACACTCTTGGTATTCTCTTAACCAGCTTCACCTGGAATGCTTCTCCAACAATTCCCACATATGCTGAGCACTTGTTGGCTGCTTTTCATTCACTCTGCGGTCCAACTCATCCCAAACCATCTCAATTGGGTTGAGTTCAGGTGATTGTGGAGGCCAGGTCATCTGATGCAGCACTTCATCACTCTCCTTCTTGGTCAAATAGCCCTTACACAGCCTGGAGGTGTGTTGGGTCATTGTCCTGTTGAAAAACAAATGATAGTCCCACTAAGCGCAAACCAGATGGGATGGGGTATCGCTGCAGAATGCTTGTTGTAGCCAAGCTACATGCTACAAGGGTGCCTTGAATTCTAAATAAATCACTGACAGTGTCACCAGCAAAGCAACCCACACCATCACACCTCCTCCTCCATGCTTCACGGTGGGAACCACACATGCGGAGATCATCCGTTCACCTACTCTACATCTCACAAAGACACGGCGGTTGGAACCAAAATCTCACATTTTGATTCATCAAACCAAAGGACTGATTTCTACCAGGGTGGCAGGTATCCTAGTGGTTAGAGCGGTGGCCAGTAACCAAAAGGTTGCTGGATCAAATCCTGAGCTGACAAGGTAAAAATCTGTCGTTCTTCCCCTGAACAAGGCAGTTAAGCCACTGTTCCCCGTAGGCCATCATTGTAAATAAGAATTGCATCTTAACTGACTTGCCTAGTTAAATAAAGGTTAAATAAAAATAATTTCCATTGCTCGTGTTTCTTGACCCAAAGAAGTATTTTCTTCTTGTTGGTGTCCTTTAGTAGTGGTTTCTTTGCAGCAATTCAGGCCTTATTCACACAGTCTCCTCTGAACAGTTAAACATGTTGACATGTGTCTTTCACTTGAACTCTGTGAAGCATTTATTTGGGTTGCAATCTGAGGTGCAGTTTAACTCTAATGAATGTATCCTCTGCAGCAGAGGTAACTCTGGGTCTTTCTTTCCTGTGGCAGTCCTCGTGAAAGCCAGTTTCATCATAGCGCTTAATGGTTTTTGAAGAAACTTTCAAAGTTCTTGAAATATTCCACATTGATTGACCTTCATGTCTTAAAGTAATGATGGACTGTCGTTTCTCTTTGCTTATTTGAGCTGTTCTTGCCATAATATGGACTTGGTATTTTACCAAATAGGGCAATTTTCTGCATACCACCCCTACCTTGTCACAACACAACTGATTGGCTCAAAAGCATTAAGAAGGAAATAAAAAAAATGTAAATGGACTTTTAACAAGGCACCTGTTAGTTGAAATGCATTCCAGGTGACTACCTCATGAAGCTGGTTGAGAGAATGCCTAGAGTGTGCAAAGCTGTCATCGAGGCAAAGGCTGGTGTCACGTTCGTCATAACGAGGAGACCAAGGCGCAGCATGATTTGAATGCATGACAAAATAACAAATGACCGTGAAGCTAATACAACAAATGGTGACATGCAACTACACATAGACAATAACCCACAAAACCAAAATCGAAAATGGCAACCTAAATAGGATCCCCTCCCCAAAGGTGCGGACTCCCGACCACAACCCTGAACTTCTGGGGGAGGTTCCGGGTGGGTATCTACCCTCAGTGGCAGCTCTGGTTCTGGACGCCGCCACCCTTCTGCTCTTGTAGCACTGACCCATGGATCCTCGCCGTAGGCCCCGGGCTGGGGACCCTCGCTGCGTGGACCATCGCCGGATGTTCTGGACTGGGGACTGTCGCATGGAGACCCCGGGCTGGGGACCGTCGCTGGGGACCGTCGCTGGAGACCCCGGGCTAGGGACCGTCGCTGGGGACCGTCGCTGGAGACCCCGGGTTGGGGACCGTCGCTGGAGAACCCGGGCTGGGTACCGTCGCTGGAGACCCCGGACTGGGGACCGTCGTTGGAGGTTCCGGACTGTGGCCCGTCGCCGGACGATCCGGACTGGGTACTGTCGCCGGACGCCCTGGACTGGGTACTGTTGCCAGACGCTCCGGACTGGGTACTGTCGCCTGACACTCCGAACTGGCTACTGTCGCCGGACACTCCGAACTGGGTACTGTCGCCGGACGCTCCGGACTGGGTACTGTCGCCGGACACGCACCTCAGGGCGAGTGCGGGAAGGAGGAACATGACGTACTGGACTCTGGAGGCGCACTGGAGGCCTGGTGCGTGGTGCCAGAACTGGTGGTACCGGGCCGAGGACACGCACCTCAGGGCGAGGGGGGGAAGGAGGAACATGACGTACTGGACTCTGAAGGCGCACTTGAGGAAGAGTGCGAAGAGTAGGAACAGGACACACCGGGTTGTGAAAGTACACTGGAGACCTGGTGTGCATAGCCGGCATCAATTGTTCCAAAACTTTAATACATGTTTCAGGATGAGTACGAGGAACTGACGCAGGTAGCATTGGACAGCTAACACGCTCCTCAGGGCGAATGCCGTGCATACTATGCCAAACCTACAGCTCTCTCTCTTCACTCTCCTCCAATTTATTCAACAACTCCTCGAAGGTCTCATAATCTCCCCTCCGTTCACTCTCCTCCAATCTGTCCAATAACTCCTCGACAATCTCTGACTCACCCCTCAACTTCGCAGACTGCTCCATGTGCCCCCCGCAAAAACATTTTTGGGGGGTTTCTGTGGCCTACCTCCCCGACGTCGTTGCTGTCCTCTCTTGCTCCTAGGCGACTCCTCAGCCTGCGTCCAGGGTCCTGCTCCGTCCAAAATTTCCTCCCGGGTCCATTCCTCCTTAACGTGCTGCTTGGTCCTTTTATGGTTTGGTTATTCTGTCACGTTCTTCATAACGAGAAGACCAAGGTGCAGTGTGATAAGAATACATTCTTCTTTTATTACAAGAAGAACACTAAACAAACTAACAAAACAACAAAACGAACGTGAAGCTATATAGAACGAGTACTGACATGCAACTACACATAGACAATAACCCACAAAACCAAAATGGAAAATGGCAACCTAAATAGGATCCCCAATCAGAGACAACGATAAACAGATGCCTCTGATTGGGAACCAATTCAGGCCACCATAGACCTACATTACCTAACAAAAACCCTACACAGGACAAAACACACATACCCACCCTCGTCACACCCTGACCTGACCAAAATAATACATGAATACATAGATAACTAATGTCAGGGCGTGACAAGTGGCTACATTGAAGAATCTCAAATATAACATATATTTTAATTTGTTTAACACTTTTTTTGGTTACTACATGATTCCATATGTGTTATTTCATAGTTTTGATGTCTTCACTATTATTCTACAGTGTAGAAATAGTAAAAACAAATAAAAAACCTTGAATGAGTAGGTGTGTTCACACTTTTGTCTGGTACTGTATATAAATACACTGCTCAAAAAAATAAAGGGAACACTTAAACACAATGTAACTCCAAGTCAATCACACTTCTGTGAAATCAAACTGTCCACTTAGGAAGCAACACTGATTAACAATAAATTGTACATGCTGTTGTGCAAATGGAATAGACAACAGGTGGAAATTATAGGCAATTAGCAAGACACCCCCAATAAAGGAGTGGTTCTGCAGGTGGTGACCACAGGCCACTTCTCAGTTCCTATGCTTCCTTGCTGATGTTGTGGTCACTTTTGAATGCTGGCGGTGCTTTCACTCTAGTGGTAGCATGAGACGGAGTCGTCAACCCACACAAGTGGCTCAGGTAGTGCAGCTCATCCAGGTTGGCACATCAATGCGAGCTGTGGCAAGAAGGTTTGCTGTGTCTGTCGGCGTAGTGTCCAGAGCATGGAGGCACTACCAGGAGACAGGCCAGTACATCAGGAGACGTGGAGGAGGCCAACAACCCAGCAGCAGGACCGCTACCTCCGCCTTTGTGCAAGGAGGAGCAGGAGGAGCACTGCCAGAGCCCTGCAAAATGACCTCCAGCAGGCCACAAATGTGCATGAGTCTGCTCAAACAGTCAGAAACAGACTCCATGAGGGTGGTATGAGGGCCCGACGTCCACAGGTGGGGGTTGGGCTTACAGCCCAACACCGTGCAGGATGTTTGGCATTTGCCAGAGAACACCAAGATTGGCAAATTCGCCACTGGCGCCCTGTGCTCTCACACTGAGCACATGTGACAGACGTGACAGTCTGGAGACGCCGTGAAGAACGTTCTGCTGCCTGCAACATCCTCCAGCATGACCGGTTTGGCGGTGGGTCAGTCATGGTGTGGGGTGGCATTTCTTTGAGGGGCCGCACAGCCCTCCATGTGCTTGCCAGAGGTAGCCTGACTGCCATTAGGTACCGAGATGAGATCCTCAGACCCCTTGTGAGACCATATGCTGGTGCGGTTGGCCCTGGGTTCCTCCTAATGCAAGACAATGCTAGACCTCATGTGGCTGGAGTGTGTCAGCAGTTCCTGCAAGAGGAAGGCATTGATGCTATGGACTGGCCCACCAGACCTGAATCCAATTGAGCACATCTGGAAAATCATGTCTCGCTCCATCCAACACAGACTGTCCAGGAGTTGACGGATGCTTTAGTCCAGGTCTGGGAGGAGATCCCTCAGGAGACCACTTCATCAGGAGCATGCCCAGGCATTGTAGGGAGGTCAGCAGTGTAGCCTAGTGGTTAGAGCATTGGACTAGTAACCGAAAGGTTGCAAGTTCAAATCCCTGAGCTGACAAGGTGCAAAATCTGTTATTCTGCCCTTGAACAGGCAGTTAACCCACTGTTCCTAGGCCATCATTGAAAATAAGAATTTGTTCTTAACTGACTTGCCTAGTAAAATAGAGGTTAAAAAAAAATACAGGCACGTGGAGGCCACACACACTACTGAGCCTCATTTTGACTTGTTTTAAGGACATTACATGTTTATTACAAAGTTGGATCAGCCTGTAGTGTGGTTTTCCACTTTTATTTTGAGTGTGACTCCAAATCCAGACCTCCATGGGTTGATAAATTTGATTTCCATTAATCATTTTTGTGTTATTTTGTTGTCAGCACATTCAACTATGTAAAGAAAAAAGTAGTTAATAAGAATATTTCATACATTCAGTGTTATTTTAGTGTTCCCTTTATTTTTTTGAGCAGTGTATATTGTCTGTGTAATAAATAAGGACAACCCATAAAGTAAGGGGTGGTTCTTTTCTCCGCACAATGCAACCACTCCTCTTATTGTTTTGCTTCTTGGCCGAATGTGTTTACTTAGTTTAGTGAGTACTGTCTCTTGGGTGACCACTGAATAAATGACATGTGTCGAAAGATACAGAATCCACCTCTAACATACATTTTGTCTGCTGTTATGTGCCCACCCAGTGCAATGCCCGGCCCACGATGTAAGGTTTGACTCTACTGGAGTAATCCTGAGTCCAGGCTACCCTGAAAGCTACCCAAACCTGCAGATGTGTATCTGGACTATCAATGTAGAGAAGGGCTACAACATCACATTGTACTTCGAGTCCTTCCAGACCGAGAGGGAGTTCGACATCCTAGAAGTCTTTGATGGTAGCTACTGTAGCATTACACTAGCCTGGTCCCATAACTGTTTCTGCTGTCTTGCCAACTCATTACAGCACAAACAGATCTGGGAACAGGCTAGCATTGCACACTGTGATGTTTTTTGAACCTGTTCTGCTTTTGCTCAGAGTTGTGTTGTGTTCAAACTGTCTACTTGGGCTGCAGTGGCATTGTAAATGTAATCTTTAGTGAATTGCGTTTGGAGAATTTGGGAATGAAATGGCTGGAAGTGTCAGTATTAAATGCAAGTCCTACAGAACTTTGTATGACCTCCCTTTGAATGAATGCAACAACATGAATGTGAAGCAACCACAATACCACTGAACACATTTAGATTCATGCTGTAATGTCTAAAAGGCCTTTGTGATGAACAATGTTCAGCCCCTCTTCTCACAGCTAAAGATTAAAGATGCTCAAATTTGAATAGTTCGCCTAAATTCAGTTTCTGTGACATAACAAGCAAGTATAGTGTAGAGAATCATTATACTATCTAAAGCGGTGTGAAATATATTTTTAATAACCAAACATATTGTGTTTTCAGCTGTTTGAAGCTGGTGTACAAAACCGAAAGTAAAAGAAGCCCAAACTAAATTTAAGAATGGGAAGCATAGAAATAGCGTGCACCACATCTTAGACTTGCTTTCAATGAGAATGACAGATTAATAACGCACATTTATGTGAATTTAGTCTGGCCGCCTAAAAACGTACATATTGCAGATTTAATACAATGTTACTGAAGTTGTTATTATTTCTTAGCCTTGTAAATGTATGATTTTCAACACAAATACACAAAAATCATCCTAATTCTTAGCATCCTCTCTCTCTCTCTCTCTTTCTCTCTCTCTCTCTCTCTCTCTCTCTCTCTCTCTCTCTCTCTCTCTCTCTCTCTCTCTCTCTCTCTCTCTCTCTTCTCTTTCTCTCTCTCTCTCTCTCTCTCTCTCTCTCTCTCTCTCTCTCTCTTTCTCTCTCTCTCTCTCTCTCTCTCTCTCTCTCTCTTTACTTTTCTCTCTCTTCTCTCTCTCTAGGTCCCAGTACTAACAGTCAGACTCTGGCCACCTTCAGCGGTGATGTCCCCGCGCCCTTCAACATCACTACCACCGGCCACCAACTCACACTGCGCTGGTCCTCCGACCACGGCACCAACAAGAAGGGCTTCCGTATCCGCTATGTTGGTGAGTATCAAAGTATGTATCCATTTAAATCACTCTTATTCACTTGCACGTTTGTCTTTTGAGAGTGAGGATTGCGGAGTGAGTTTGTGTGCGTGCTTGCTTGCATGTGAGAGTGGGAGAATTATTACAAAGTAGATAGTAGACACTAAAAACTTGCATGTGGAATATTGTGGTTGTACTCAATATTTGTCTGTCTTTCCTTGAGGTATTGAAGAATTAACAATTTACAGTATTGATGCATTTACATACAATGTCATGGAGGTTAGCCCATTGTTGAGGTTCAGAGCACAGTAAATAGATTTAGCTCTAAGCTATGCACTCATTCTCTGACTGGCTAAAACCATGGGCCTAGTGCTGCTTCCTCATGTCTTGGTGCTACTACAGATGTCAGTGGAGATGTCAGTCAGGGCCTGGGGACCCTAAAAAAACACAGAGCTGGGTCACACTTTGCTGAGCAGGCAGGCGGGCCAGGGACAGACAGGGCCTGAACAGGTCAAGTGTTGGTCAGAGCTGACAGCCAGTCTGCCCCTAATAGTCCTGAGTAAGACATAGCTTTGTCTCAGGCTACACAGCTTTTCCCAAATGTGACAACAGACGCAGCGCTAAGACCCCCAAGGCAAAAGACACCTATGGTCTCCCCAGACTGTGATGCCAACGGCGATAACACCATGTGAAAAGCTAAAGGAGTAGTAGTAAGACAGCACAAAGCAGTATTAGGACTAGACTGCAATATTAGGAATAGACTGCAATATTAGGAATAGACTGCAGTAATGGGACTAGACTGCAGAATTAGGGCTAGCATGCAGTATTAGGACTAGACTGCAGATTTAGGACTAGTCTGCAGTATTATGACTAGTCTTCAGTATTAGGACTAGTCTGCAGTATTAGGACTAGTCTTCAGTATTAGGACTAGTCTGCAGTATTAGGACTAGTCTGCAGTATTAGGACTAGACTGCAGTATTAGGACTAGACTGCAGATTTAGGACTAGTCTGCAGTATTAGGACTAGTCTGCAGTATTAGGACTAGTCTGCAGTATTAGGACTAGACTTCAGATTTAGGACTAGACTGCAGTATTAGGACTAGTCTGCAGTATTAGGACTAGACTGCAGATTTAGGACTAGTCTGCAGTATTAGGACTAGAGTGCCGATTTAGGACTACTCTGCAGTATTAGGACTAGTCTTCAGTATTAGGACTAGTCTGCAGTATTAGGACTAGTCTGCAGTATTAGGACTAGACTGCAGTATTAGGACTAGACTGCAGATTTCAAATCAAATCAAATCAAATCAAATCAATCAAATCAAATCAAATTTTATTTGTCACATACACATGGTTAGCAGATGTTAATGCGAGTGTAGCGAAATGCTTGTGCTTCTAGTCCCGACAATGCAGTAATAACGAGCAAGTAATCTAACTAACAATTCCAAAAAACTACTGTCATACACAGTGTAAGGGGATAAAGAATATGTACATAAGGATATATGAATGAGTGATGGTACAGAGCAGCATAGGCAAGATACAGTAGATGATATCGAGTACAGTATATACATATGAGATAAGTATGTAAACCAAGTGGCATAGTTAAAGTGGCTAGTGATACATGTATTACATAAGGATGCAGTCGATGATATAGAGTACAGTATCAACGTATGCATATGAGATGAACAATGTAGGGTAAGTAACATTATATAAGGTAGCATTGTTTAAAGTGGCTAGTGATATATTTACATCATTTCCCATGATTAAAGTGGCTGGAGTAGAGTCAGTGTCATTGACAGTGTGTTGGCAGTAGCCACTCAATGTTAGTGGTGGCTGTTTAACAGTCTGATGGCCTTGAGATAGAAGCTGTTTTTCAGTCTCTCGGTCCCAGCTTTGATGCACCTGTACTGACCTCGCCTTCTGGATGGCAGCGGGGTGAACAGGCAGTGGCTCGGGTGGTTGATGTCCTTGATGATCTTTATGGCCTTCCTGTAGCATCGGGTGGTGTAGGTGTCCTGGAGGGCAGGTAGTTTGCCCCGGTGATGCGTTGTGCAGACCTCACTACCCTCTGGAGAGCCTTACGGTTGAGGGCGGTGCAGTTGCCATACCAGGCGGTGATACAGCCCGCCAGGATGCTCTCGATTGTGCATCTGTAGAAGTTTGTGAGTGCTTTTGGTGACAAGCCGAATTTCTTCAGCCTCCTGAGGTTGAAGAGGCGCTGCTGCGCCTTCCTCACGATGCTGTCTGTGTGAGTGGACCAATTCAGTTTGTCTGTGATGTGTATGCCGAGGAACTTAAAACTTGCTACCCTCTCCACTACTGTTCCATCGATGTGGATGGGGGTGTTCCCTCTGCTGTTTCCTGAAGTCCACAATCATCTCCTTAGTTTTGTTGACGTTGAGTGTGAGGTTATTTTCCTGACACCACACTCCGAGGGCCCTCACCTCCTCCCTGTAGGCCGTCTGCGTTGTTGGTAATCAAGCCTACCACTGTTGTGTCGTCCGCAAACTTGATGATTGAGTTGAGGCGTGCATGGCCACGCAGTCGTGGGTGAACAGGGAGTACAGGAGAGGGCTCAGAACGCACCCTTGTGGGGCCCCAGTGTTGAGGATCAGCGGGGAGGAGATGTTGTTGCCTACCCTCACCACCTGGGGCGGCCCGTCAGGAAGTCCAGTACCCAGTTGCACAGGGCGGGGTAGACCCAGGGTCTCGAGCTTGATGACGAGCTTGGAGGGTACTATGGTGTTGAATGCCGAGCTGTAGTCGATGAACAGCATTCTCACATAGGTATTCCTCTTGTCCAGATGGGTTAGGCAGTGTGCAGTGTGGTTGAGATTGCATCGTCTGTGGACCTATTTGGGCGGTAAGCAAATTGGAGTGGGTCAAGGGTGTCAGGTAGGGTGGAGGTGATAGGTCCTTGACTAGTCCTTGATTTAGGACTAGTCTGCAGTATTAGGACTAGAGTGCCGATTTAGGACTACTCTGCAGTATTAGGACTAGTCTTCAGTATTAGGACTAGTCTGCAGTATTAGGACTAGTCTGCAGTATTAGGACTAGACTGCAGTATTAGGACTAGACTGCAGATTTAGGACTAGTCTGCAGTATTAGGACTAGTCTGCAGTATTAGGGCTAGCATGCAGTATTAGGACTAGACTGCAGATTTAGGACTAGTCTGCAGTATTATGACTAGTCTTCAGTATTAGGACTAGTCTGCAGTATTAGGACTAGTCTTCAGTATTAGGACTAGTCTGCAGTATTAGGACTAGTCTGCAGTATTAGGACTAGACTGCAGTATTAGGACTAGACTGCAGATTTAGGACTAGTCTGCAGTATTAGGACTAGTCTGCAGTATTAGGACTAGTCTGCAGTATTAGGACTAGACTTCAGATTTAGGACTAGACTGCAGTATTAGGACTAGTCTGCAGTATTAGGACTAGACTGCAGATTTAGGACTAGTCTGCAGTATTAGGACTAGAGTGCCGATTTAGGACTACTCTGCAGTATTAGGACTAGTCTTCAGTATGAGGACTAGTCTGCAGTATTAGGACTAGTCTGCAGTATTAGGACTAGACTGCAGTATTAGGACTAGACTGCAGATTTAGGACTAGTCTGCAGTATTAGGACTAGTCTGCAGTATTAGGACTAGACTGCAGATGTAGGACTAGACTGCAGTATTAGGACTAGTCTGCAGTATTAGGACTAGACTGCAGATTTAGGACTAGTCTGCAGTATTAGGACTAGAGTGCAGATGTAGGACTACTCTGCAGTATTAGGACTAGTCTGCAGTATTAGGACCAGACTGCAGTATTAGGACAAGACTGCAGTATTAGGGCCTGACTGCAGTATTAGGACTAGACTCTTGTATTAGTACTAGACTGCAGTATTAGGGCTTGACTGCAGTATAAGGGCTAGACTGCAGTATTAAGACTATGCTGCGGTATTAGGGCTAGGCTGCAGTATTAGGACTAGACTGCAGTATTAGGACTAGACTGCAGTATTAGGGCTAGACTGCTGTATTAGTACTGGACTGCAGTATTAGTACTAGACTGCTAGTCTGCAGTATAAGGACTAGACTGCAGTATTAGGACAAGACTGCAGTATTAGGACAAGACTGCAGTATTAGAAATATACTGCAGTATTAGGACAGGACTGCAGTATTCGGACAAGACTGCAGTATTCGGACAAGACTGCAGTATTCGGACAAGACTGCAGTATTAGGACTAGACTGCAGTATTAGAAATAGACTGCAGTATTAGGACAAGACTGCAGTATTAGGCTAATAATTCAGTATTAGAAATAGACTGCAGTATTAGGACAGGACTGCAGTATTAGGACAAGACTGCAGTATTAGGACAAGACTGCAGTATTAGAAATAAACTGCAGTATTAGGACAGGACTGCAGTATTAGGACAAGACTGCAGTATTAGGACAAGACTGCAGTATTAGGACAAGGATGCAGTATTAGGACAAGACTGCAGTTTTAGGCTAAGACTGCAGTATTAGAAATAGACTGCAGTATTAGGACAGGACTGCAGTATTAGGACAGGACTGCAGTATTAGGACAAGACTGCAGTATTAGGATAAGACTGCAGTTTTAGGCTAAGACTGCAGTATTAGAAATAGACTGCAGTATTAGGACAGGACTGCAGTATTAGGATAAGACTGCAGTATTAGGACTAGACTGCAGTATTAGAAATAGACTGCAGAATTAGGACAAGACTGCAGTATTAGGACTAGGCTGCAGTATTAGACATAAACTGCAGTATTAGGACAGGACTGCAGTATTAGGACAAGACTGCAGTATTAGGCTAAGACTGCAGTATTAGAAATAGACTGCAGTATTAGGACAGGACTGCAGTATTAGGACAAGACTGCAGTATTAGGACAAGACTGCAGTATTAGGACGAGACTGCAGTATTAGAAATAACCTGCAGTATTAGGACAGGACTGCAGTATTAGGACAGGACTGCAGTATTAGGACAAGACTGCAGTATTAGGACAAGACTGCAGTATTAGGCTAAGACTGCAGTATTAGAACTACACTGCAGTATTAGGACAAGACTGCAGTATTTGGGCTAGTCTGCAGTATAAGGATTAGATTGCAGTATTAGGAATGTAGCTTGTGAGGAACAAGACTAAGGCTAGGTAAGTCCAAATATTCCCAGAGTAAGGACTTGGCTGTACCAATAATTCTAATGGAGGTTTTTGTGATTGAGTAGCCATAGCAACATCCCTTTTCATCTCCACTTCCATTATCCAAGTATATTCATCTCTTCAGGAAGATACCTAGTCGCTGATTTTCTACAGAAACACAATCTCTATTTTTTTCAGAGAAACAGACAAAAAATCTCAATCGTTATTGATTTTTGGTGTTAGCGATGCATCAACAAATAGTTTGGCCTAACACTCTGTCTTTATTTTTGCTTTCACATTATAAGATGTTGTTCTTGAACTGCCTCGTCGTGTTTGTTCTGCTGTGTATAACCCAGTTACATTTCTGATACTTTTCCAAATAATAACTGACATTGTGCAAATGACTCCCTGCCTCAGAGATTGCTGGTATCTCATAACATGGAGTCATGCAGCTGAGGGAACTAGTAATTTGGCACTCAGTATGTGCGTCAGGAGATTTGCTGGGGGATAACTTCCTCGCTTGTTTAAGTATGCAAGATATTTGTAGTAAATCTGCTTTGAAGTGTTGTGACGCTCAAGCTAGAGTTTAGCATTTCTCTCTCGCTCTCCTCTCTCTCACTCTTCCTCTCCCTTTTCCTCTTCATCTTCCTGACAAAATCTCAGTCTTTCTATTCTGCATCCTCTCCATAACTCTCTGTCTCAGAGCCCAATTCTTTCTTTATCTCCCTCCCTCGCTCGCTCTCTGTCTTTTCCTCTCTCTCTCTCTTTTCCTTTCTCTTTCTCTTTCTCTCTGTCTCTCTTCCTCTCTTCCTCTTTCTCTCTCACACTATTGTCCTCTCTCTCTCTCTCTCTCTCTCTCTCTCTCTCTCTCTCTCTCTCTCTCTCTCTCTCTCTCTCTCTCTCTCTCTCTCTCTCTCTCTCTCCCTCTTTCTCTATATCTCCCTCCCTCTCTCTCTCTCTCTCTCTCTCTCTCTCTCCCTCTTTCTCTATATCTCCCTCCCTCCCTCTCTCTCTCTCTCTCTCTCTCTCTCTCTCTCTCTCTCTCTCTCTCTTTCTCTATATCTCCCTCCCTCTCTCTCTCTCTCTCTCCATCTCTCTCTCTCTCCCTCTTTCTCTGTCTCTCTCTCGCTCTCTCTCTCTCTCCCTCTTTCTCTATATCTCCCTCCCTCTGTCTCCCTCTGTCTCCCTCTCTCTCTCTCTCTCTCTCTCTCTCTCTCTCTCTCTCTCTCTCTCTCTCTCTCTCCTCTCCCTCTTTCTCTACATCTCCCTCCCTCTGTCTCTCTCTCTCTCTCTCTCTGTCTCTCTCTCTCTCTCTCCGTCTCTCTCTCTCTCCCTCTTTCTCTATCTCTCTTCCTCTCTCCCTCTCTCTGTCAGCATTCTTTGCCTCTTCTATAATCTTCCTCAGTGAGATAATATGACAGAGTTGCTATCTGCTCTGCATTCAATATGTTTACATTTCCATACTACGTACTAGGCACGTAGCCTAGCGGTTAGAGTGTGGGGCCAAATACCTGAGCTGACAAGGTGAAAAATCTGTCTGTGCCCATTAGCAAGGTACGTAGCCCTAACTTGCTCCAGGGGTGCCGTACTACTATGGCTGCCCTGTAAAACAACTCATTTCACTGCACCTATCTTTTTATGTGCTACCCCTTACCATTGTTCACACACAATCAGACCAGTGCTTTTTAACTATAGTTTAAATATGTATCTGAATGAATAAGGCATATACCTGTAAGTCAGAACTTGCTGTGTGAACTAGAATTGACACTCCCGGATATGGGTTGACTTTGCCCTTCTACTGTAGTTATGAAAGTGACAAGTTGAGGTACATGCTTGGCCTTGTTATTCAAACTGCTCAATTGAAGGAGCACTCAGAGCACTTTATAGTGCATTTAGATGGTGATGGAGACGAGATATCACGTTAGCTGGTGAACTCAATGTTTTTCAAGTTTGCCATTCTTTCCTAGTTGCTAGGTTAGTACTATCCTGGATACCAGTCTGCTTGTGCCATCCTTTTCATGCAAAAGCAAGGAGTGGCATGATGGCACAAATGGACTGGTACCCAGGGTAGGTCAAAACAGTATGTAAAGCAGAAAGATAAAACATGTTTTTTTTAACAAAAACAACATTGAGCGTAAAATGGGGGTCAGGAGGCTTTTTCTCACGAGGAGGAACTCTCCCCTTTTAGTCTTCCAGGACATAGGACACAGACACACCTAGAATTAACCCTATGTTGTGCTAACTTTGTAATTACTGTATGTACGTGTATGCTGAGTGTGGTGTGTGTCTCACGCCTGCCCACTGATTTGGTGTGACACAGTCCCCGTCCCCATCTTCCTGTTCGTGCAGGGCTCAGGGCCAAGTGTCAACGCAGGAAGAAGCTGCACAGCATGCTTTTACATAACTACACTGAACTGAACTGTGAGAAGTGTTTAAACGTGTTAATGCCAGAGAGAGTGATATTGATGTAATGGTATGTATATATATTGTACATACTGTACGTATACTGCATATGTGTGGGGAAATTACAGTATATAAAACATTTACAAATGAATGCCTATGTAGCCTCACTGGTAGGCTATATATCAAGTAAAAACATTCACCCACATTTAGTTGAAATAATATGAAGATTGTATATGTTGTTACTCATGAGTAACAGTAGAAGTTAGAAGCTAGTTATAGTCAGAGCCTTATAGCTGTAGGTATTACAGTAATACAGCTCTGGTTATAACCACCAGGGTACTGTACTAGTGACTTGACCTGTGTGTGTTTGTGTGTTTGTGTGTGTTATTGTTTGTCTCCCTCTTTCTGCCTCCCTCCCCTGCTCCCTCTCTCTCTCTCTCTCCCCTGCTCCCTCTCTCTCTCTCTCTCTCTCTCTCTCTCTCTCTCCTCTCTCTCCCTCCCTCCCTCCCTCCCTCCCTCCCTCCCTCCCTCCCTCCCTCCCTCCCTCCCTCCCTCCCTCCTCCCTCCCTCCCTCCCTCCCTCCCTCCCTCCCTCCCTCCCTCCCTCCCTCCCTCCCTCCCTCCCTCTCTCTCTCTCTCTTTCCCCCCTCCAGCCCTGTACTGCAGCACCCCAGACTCGCCTCTGCAGGGGTCCATCAGTAGTCAGACGGGTGGTCACCTCAACAGCCTAGTCCGCTGGGCCTGTGACCGGGGCTACCGCCTCATAGGGAACAGTACGGCCGTGTGCAGGAGGAACCCCTACGGATACTTTGACTGGGACTCCACCGTACCTGCCTGCCAAGGTGAGATCTTGGCCCATATTGACAAAGCGTCTCAGACTAGGAGTGCTGATCTAGGATAAGTTTTGCCTTTTAAGATCATAATGAATAAGATCAGATGGACAGGAGACCTGATCCTAGATTCTACATGTTACTATATAACAATTTTCTAGGAATCCTGTTGCATGTACTGAGTGTGTCACATGGATTTACATTTCTAGAATAATTACTAACATTTATCTACCCCGACTTAGCTTTTTCTACATGAAATGTCAAGCAAATTTAACTCATGAAAAGAGCCAAAATAGCAATACATTTCTCCATCAATGTCTTTAAAATCGTCACCAACTGAAGTTCACTCACGTCAGTCTCAACTCTCAACTCTCATTCTGGAAAAGCTATTTTCAAAAGATTTTTACCTGTTACAAGCCGGGTTTTAACAGAAAAACAGAGCTTTCTAAAGCACCACTCAGTGATTTAATGTTTTTTTTACCTTTATTTAACTAGGCAAGTCAGTGAAGAACAAATTCTTATTTTCAATGACGGCCTAGGAACAGTGGGTTAACTGCCTGTTCAGGGGCAGAACGACAGATTTGTACCTTGTCAGCTTGGGGGTTTGAACTTGCAACCTTACGGTTACTAGTCTAACACTCTAACCACTAGGCTACCCTGCCGCCCCATATGATTTGATGCATGCCACCTTACTGTCAGGCGCCACAGGCTGGAGTGACACTAACGTGCAGTGACACACATAAAATGACTACATAAACTTCAGAAGTGTGTCAGAGTACTTCACCCTAAAATGAGACAACCGGGAGTCATTGTTCACCATCATCTAAGAGCACTGGTCCAGGAAATTAGATAATGAGGGTGTTACGATGTTCATATCAGGAAAATCTCAGCAGGACTTTTTTTCATCTTGATATGTCTTCATATGGACACCATGTGGTCTTAATGACAATGTTTTTACACTGAAAAGAAGTGCAAATGTCTGATAATGGATCTACTGTATATCAAAATATAGCAATTGTATTTAGTAATTGCTATTGTATGTAAGATTTTTGCAATGTAAGACAATTATCCATTGTGTGCATATTATGCATCGTGACAGATAGTAACCTTCGGGTGCATTCCAAATAGCACCATGTTCCCTGTATACTGCACTACTTTTGACCAACACACTATTGCCTTGGTTTAAAAATAGTGCACTATAAAGGCCAAGGAATAGGCTACTATTTGAGAGGCAGACTACGTCTTATTCCAAACTGATTGGATAGAAAGAAACAGAGAGGAAATATAAGGATGCTAAAATCTTAGATTTGAAAATGATTTCATGTTTTTTGGCTGTAGGATTGAGACTTGCCAGAAAATATAGCAGAGAGAAACAGGATAGTTTCACACTTTCCTGAGCTGAGAACACACACACACACACACACACACACACACACACACACACACACACACACACACACACACACACACACACACACACACACACACACACACACACACACACACACACACACACACACACACACACACACACACACAGCATATATATAATCCTCTCTTTGTGCTCAGTTTACTCTTGTGATAGTGATATTTAACATCTCCAGCTTTTCCCACTACAATAGACCTATTGTCATAGCAGGAGGAAACACCCACCACATTCAGAATGACTCCCTACATTTTTCAGGAGTCACTCCTTCAGAATGACTCCCTACATTTTCCAGGAGTCACTCCTTCAGAATGACTCCCTACATTTTCCAGGAGTCACTCATTCAGAATGACTCCCTACATTTTCCAGGAGTCACTCCTTCAGAATGACTCCCTACATTTTTCAGGAGTCACTCATTCAGAATGACTCCCTACATTTTTCAGGAGTCACTCATTCAGAATGACTCCCTACATTTTCCAGGAGTCACTCCTTCAGAATGACTCCCTACATTTTTCAAGAGTCACTCATTCAGAATGACTCCCTACATTTTCCAGGAGTCACTCCTTCAGAATGACTCCCAACATTTTCCAGGAGTCACTCCTTCAGAATGACTCCCTACATTTTCAGGAGTCACTCCTTCAGAATGACTCCCTACATTTTTCCAGGAGTCACTCCTTCAGAATGACTCCCTACATTTTCCAGGAGTCACTCCTTCAGAATGACTCCCTACATTTTCCAGGAGTCACTCCTTCAGAATGACTCCCAACATTTTCCAGGAGTCACTCCTTCAGAATGACTCCCTACATTTTCCAGGAGTCACTCCTTCAGAATGACTCCCTACATTTTCCAGGAGTCACTCCTTCAGAATGACTCCCTACATTTTCCAGGAGTCACTCCTTCAGAATGACTCCCAACATTTTCCAGGAGTCACTCCTTCAGAATGACTCCCTACATTTTCCAGGAGTCACTCCTTCAGAATGACTCCCAACATTTTCCAGGAGTCACTCCTTCAGAATGACTCCCTACATTTTTCAGGAGTCACTCCTTCAGAATGACTCCCTACATTTTCCAGGAGTCACTCCTTCAGAATGACTCCTACATTTTCCAGGAGTCACTCCTTCAGAATGACTCCCTACATTTTTCAGGAGTCACTCATTCAGAATGACTCCCTACATTTTCCAGGAGTCACTCCTTCAGAATGACTCCCTACATTTTCCAGGAGTCACTCCTTCAGAATGACTCCCTACATTTTTCAGGAGTCACTCCTTCAGAATGACTCCCTACATTTTCCAGGAGTCACTCCTTCAGAATGACTCCCTACATTTTCCAGGAGTCACTCCTTCAGAATGACTCCCTACATTTTCCAGGAGTCACTCCTTCAGAATGACTCCCTACATTTTCCAGGAGTCACTCATTCAGAATGACTCCCTACATTTTCCAGGAGTCACTCCTTCAGAATGACTCCCAACATTTTGGAGTCACTCCTTCAGAATGACTCCCTAGTTTTCAGGAGTCACTCCTTCAGAATGACTCCCTACATTTTCCAGGAGTCACTCATTCAGAATGACTCCCTACATTTTTCAGGAGTCACTCATTCAGAATGACTCCCTACATTTTCCAGGAGTCACTCCTTCAGAATGACTCCCTACATTTTTCAAGAGTCACTCATTCAGAATGACTCCCTACATTTTCCAGGAGTCACTCCTTCAGAATGACTCCCTACATTTTTCAGGAGTCACTCATTCAGAATGACTCCCTACATTTTCCAGGAGTCACTCCTTCAGAATGACTCCCTACATTTTTCAGGAGTCACTCATTCAGAATGACTCCCTACATTTTCCAGGAGTCACTCCTTCAGAATGACTCCCTACATTTTCCAGGAGTCACTCCTTCAGAATGACTCCCTACATTTTCCAGGAGTCACTCCTTCAGAATGACTCCCTACATTTTCCAGGAGTCACTCCTTCAGAATGACTCCCTACATTTTCCAGGAGTCACTCCTTCAGAATGACTCCCTACATTTTCCAGGAGTCACTCCTTCAGAATGACTCCCTACATTTTCCAGGAGTCACTCCTTCAGAATGACTCCTGAAAAAAAGTTAACACTCACACTACAAAGCCAATCTTGATTTGGTGCTGGCAGTCACCCCCAAAAATCAACACTGTAGAACAACTAAAATAACTCCTGCACACACAATTCCACCTCTGCTTGACGGTGTGAAGAGGTGGACTTATTATTTGAGGTGTTCTATCTTGGTTTGTATGTTTGCTCACGCCAGTATCTTGGTTTTGGTTTCTTTATCTCGGTCACTGCATGTGTTTTTCTCTCTCTCTCTCTGAGCGAAAGACTACATTCTGTGAGAATCTTTTTGAAAATCAGATGAAATAAGGTAGCTTTTTAAAGATTGAGTGGGCACTACCTTGTCAGTACATCGTCAGTGTGAATTGAGTGAGCAGTGTGTTATTGTGTGGAAGTTGTCTCAATGCGTCAATGCTCATCACCCTCTGTGTGTTAGAAGAATGAATCAGACTATTTGTCATTATATGGTTTCTGTATGTTAGAGTCAATGTTCCTCACAGTACTGTCTGTCTGTCTGTCTGTCTGTCTGTCTGTCTGTCTGTCTGTCTGTCTGTCTGTCTGTCTGTCTGTCTGTCTGTCTGTCTGTCTGTCTGTCTGTCTGTCTGTCTGTCTGTCTGTCTGTCTGTCTGTCTGTCTGTCATTCGTGGTACAGTCAGTGGGTCTTTGAGTGAGTAGTGTGAAAGGTCAATAGGTATGAATAGTGTTAATGTCTGTCTTTTCATCAGCAGATCTTTGTGTGTGTTAAAACGGTGTGTGTTTATCTCTTTGTTGTTGTGTACTGTTGGTAGGTGTGTATGTGAGATTGAGTGTGTTATCTGAGTGCTCTGTATGTGTGAGTTGGAGTGTATCTCTGTGTGTGAGACTGATCTGAATGTGTAGTGTGTGTATTACACTGATTATGTAGTGAGTAGGTAGTGTATCTCTGTGTGTGAGACTGATTTGATTGCGTAACATGATAACCCTGCGTCTCACCCCCTGGGTTTTATAAGCGCTGATGCTCCTCTCTTCCTCTCCTCCTCTCCCCTCCTTCTCCCCTGGTCCCCCCCCCCAACCCCCCTCCCGACAGCGGTGTCCTGCGGGGTGCCCAAGGCGCCGGTGAACGGAGGAGTGCTGACGGTGGACTACTCGGTGGGCACGCGCGTGACCTACTTCTGCAATGATGGCTACCGCCTGTCCTCCAAAGAGCTGACCAGCGCCGTCTGCCAGCCGGATGGCACCTGGAGCAACCACAACAAGATCCCCCGTTGCTCAGGTGGGAGGCTAGTGGGGGAGCATGTACGAGGGTGTGCGTGCCCGATGCCCAGGCAGGTACCGTTAGGCTAGGTGGCAAGTCCAGCAGCGGAGACCAGTGAAGTAGGGGGAAGAGTGTGTGTGTGCGTGTGTGTGTGCGTGTGCATGTGCGTGGGCTTTCACCTCACAGCTCCTCAGGAGGGCAATTACATCCCTCTTAAAATCAGTTCCCCCCTCGAAGGCAATCCCTCACTTATTTATGAATGGAGTAGTCAGTATTTTGTTATTGCCCATTAAAATGCCTGTTAAACGTGCCTGGCTGCCTCACAAAGCAGCGTAAATGGAGGTCAACAGATTACAGAGAGAAGAAAACCTTTTAATATTCCATCCTCTTCACCTCAATAATATAGTGCTGTGTGAGAACAGATTTTCAGCTGAAATATCTTAAAATCTTCTAACTTTAAGTCTGCTAAAATACTCAAATGTTTTTTGCTTTTATTTATGTGTTAACTATTCTTGTGTGTGCGGGTGCGTGTGTGTGTTTGTGTGCGTGTGTATGTGTTTCTGTGTAACAGTGGTGGTGTGTCCAAGCATCGGCTCCTTCTCTCTGGAGCACGGGAGGTGGAGGATCGTGAATGGCTCCCACTATGAGTACAGGACCAAGATTATCTTCAGCTGTGACCCGGGCTACTACCGCCTAGGCCCCGCCCACATCCAGTGTACGGCCAATGGCATATGGAGTTGGAGGAACGAAAGGCCTCACTGCCAGAGTGAGTATAGGGTGGCCATTTTCTTTTTTGCCAATCTGGGACTTTTTACACCATTTCCATGTCAGAAGCATATTGTGTTTAGGTTGTGTTTTAGGCTGTTACAGTGTGCCTTAGCCGTATTGTATGTTTATGTAATGATTATCATTTTGACAGACATTTTTCATGAGTAGCAGGTATGCCTGGAGTGTGGATGTAGGAGTAGCAGGTATGCCTGGAGTGTGGATGTAGGAGTAGCAGGTATGCCTGGAGTGTGGTTGTAGGAGTAGCATGTATGCCTGGAGAGTGGATGTAGTAGTAGCAGGTACTGTATGCCTGGAGTGTGGTTGTAGGAGTATCAGGTATGACTGGAGTGTGGTTGTAGGAGTAGCATGTATGCCTGGAGAGTGGATGTAGTAGTAGCAGGTACTGTATGCCTGGAGTGTGGATGTAGGAGTAGCAGGTATGCCTGGAGTGTGGTTGTAGGATAGCATGTATGCCTGGAGAGTGGATGTAGTAGTAGCAGGTACTGTATGCCTGGAGTGTGGATGTAGGAGTAGCAGGTATGCCTGGAGTGTGGTTGTAGGAGTAGCAGGTATGCCTGGAGTGTGGTTGTAGGAGTAGCATGTATGCCTGGAGAGTGGATGTAGTAGTAGCAGGTACTGTATGCCTGGAGTGTGGTTGTAGGAGTATCAGGTATGACTGGAGTGTGGATGTTAGTGGGAATAATGAATAGACCACATTGATTATTCTGGTTAAAAAAAATACACCTCCCTTTACCTTCCCCTCCTCCTCTTCTCTCCACTCCTCCCTTCCTCTCCACTCCTCCCCTCTCCCCTCATTTCCTCCCATCTTGAGGATCCCCCCCAAAATAATATGACTCCCCTTCGGAGCTTGTGAATTGAAATAGACTTTATCACAAAAGTAGCAAAGCCGAGCAGGCCCATGGACTAACTGAACTTTCCAGTCTCAGTACTCTGCTTTCATACAGTTTTACCCTGACATAACATAGTCACTCCACTTTATGTTCATTATTAATATCCTTTAGCCCTGGCCACCCTTATCTTGTTGCCTTGCTTAATTTCCATTATTTTATTGGCTCAGACATTAGGCCATAGACTCTATTGGTGCCGTGACATTGCAATGACACAAAAATAAACAGACATGCACACTCCTACTGCAGGTGTATGTCTGATGGTGCCTATAACTGATTAACTAATGTTCCTGTCCAAAGGTATTCACAAGTTCAGGCCGATGTTGTCGATGTATGATTATCCCATGTGCATGTCCAGTAGCTTTCACAAGATCAGATATGGCCCAGACCAGTCAAGTCTGTGTTGGTCTAGCTTGCCACATCCACACGGATTCTGCTCAGATATGGCCCAGACCAGTCAAGTCTGTGTTGGTCTAGCTTGCCACATCCACACGGATTCTGCTCAGATATGGCCCAGACCAGTCAAGTCTGTTGGTCTAGCTTGCCACATCCACATGGATTCTGCTCAGATATGGCCCAGACCAGTCAAGTCTGCATTGGTCTAGCTTGCCTCATCCACACGGATTCTGCTCAGATATGGCCCAGACCAGTCAAGTCTGTGTTGGTCTAGCTTGCCTCATCCACACGGATTCTGCTCAGATATGGCCCAGACCAGTCAAGTATGTGTTGGTCTAGCTTGCCTCATCCACACGGATTCTGCTCAGATATGTCCCAGACCATTGGTCTGTCAGCAGTCAAGTCTGTGTTGGTCTAGCTTGCCTCATCCACATGGATTCTGCTCAGATATGGCCCAGACCAGTCAAGTCTGTGTTGGTCTAGCTTGCCTCATCCACATGGATTCTGCTCAGATATGGCCCAGACCAGTCAAGTCTGTGTTGGTCTAGCTTGCCTCATCCACATGGATTCTGCTCAGATATGGCCCAGACCAGTCAAGTCTGTGTTGGTCTAGCTTGCCACATCCACATGGATTCTGCTCACGTTCTATTTTTACATGTCTAATGGTTAACTCGATGTTGATCCAGCTTTGTACATTCACATGGGTTCAGCCTTCATTCTGCTTACACATGTCTAATAATTAGCCCCATATTGATTCTGTTACACTACTTCTGGGAAAACAGTATAGATACTGGAAAATCACCAAAGCACTGGAAATTCTCCTACAATATTTCTCAGGTGTTTGTTAATACCATTGGTCTGTCAGCTGGCTGATATCGTTCAGGTGTTTGTTAATGCCATTGGTCTGTCAGCTGGCTGATATCTCCCAGGTGTTTGTTAATGACCTTGGTCTGTCAGCTGGCTGATATCTCCTAGGTGTTTGTTAATGACATTGGTCTGTCAGCTGGCTGATATCTCCTAGGTGTTTGTTAATGACATTGGTCTGTCAGCTGGCTGATATCTCCTAGGTGTTTGTTAATGACATTGGTCTGTCAGCTGGCTGATATCTCCCAGGTGTTTGTTAATGACCTTGGTCTGTCAGCTGGCTGATATCTCCTAGGTGTTTGTTAATGACATTGGTCTGTCAGCTGGCTGATATCTCCCAGGTGTTTGTTAATGACATTGGTCTGTCAGCTGGCTGATATCTCCTAGGTGTTTGTTAATGACATTGGTCTGTCAGCTGGCTGATATCTCCCAGGTGTTTGTTAATGCCATTGGTCTGTCAGCTGGCTGATATCTCCCAGGTGTTTGTTAATGCCATTGGTCTGTCAGCTGGCTGATATCTCCTAGGTGTTTGTTAATGCCATTGGTCTGTCAGCTGGCTGATATCTCCCAGGTGTTTGTTAATGCCATTGGTCTGTCAGCTGGCTGATATCTCCCAGGTGTTTGTTAATGCCATTGGTCTGTCAGCTGGCTGATATCTCCCAGGTGTTTGTTAATGACATTGATCTGTCAGCTGGCTGATATCTCCCAGGTGTTTGTTAATGCCATTGGTCTGTCAGCTGGCTGATATCTCCCAGGTGTTTGTTAATGCCATTGATCTGTCAGTTGGCTGATATGTCTCAGCTGTTTAATGCCATTGGTCCATCAGCTAGCTGATGATGCCTTTGTTATTGTCTGTGCCACAGTCATTTCCTGCGGGGACCTCCCTGGCCCGCCCAATGGGAAGAAGATTGGTACGCAGATGACCTTTGGGGCGACTGCCATCTTCATGTGCGACGCAGGGTTCATGCTGGTGGGCTCGACTGTGAGAGAATGCCTCTCCTCTGGACTGTGGAGTGGACAGGAGACCCGCTGCTTGGGTAAAACGACCAATTAATTCCCAACATTTCTGTTGTCTGTCTGTATTTGTGTGAAACAACCAAGACAACATTCTCCAGACGCTGTATTGCCTGTGAAATGTAGGCTATCTTTTGCCCTAAGAATGTTTTTGTTGGTGTGGAGTTATTTTGGTCTTCACCCTCTAATGAACATATGTTTATTGTGGTAAATAGCTTGACTGTCTAACTTCTCTGTGTGCTGATGCCAACCAAGTCTGTGGAAGCAGGGAGAAGTGTCTATTTTGGGCTTCTTTATTTTCTCCAGAACACGTCTGTGTACTGCAAATACTGTATTTCTGTGACGTGTGTGATTAAATGAAAATCTCTATCCTGTCTGTCTGTCTGTCTGTCTGTCTGTCTGTCTGTCTGTCTGTCTGTCTGTCTGTCTGTCTGTCTGTCTGTCTGTCTGTCTGTCTGTCTGTCTGTCTGTCTGTCTGTCTGTCTGTCTGTCTGTCTGTCTGTCTGTCTGTCTGTCTGTCTCTCTGTCTGTCTGTCTGTCTGTCTGTCTGTCTGTCTGTCTGTCTGTCTGTCTGTCTGTCTGTCTGTCTGTCTGTCTGTCTGTCTCCAGAACATGACTATTCCGTACAGTACAATACTTATCAACAACACAAACATTTTAATTTAAGGGCGTTATTGGCATGGGAAACATATGTTAACATTGCCAACGCAAGTGAAGTAGATAAAACAAAAGTGAAATAAACAATAAAAATAAACAGTAAATATTACACTCACAGAGGTTCCAAAAGAATAAAGACATTTCAAATGTCATATTATGTCTATATACAGTGTTGTAACGATGTGCTAATAGTTCAAGTACAAAGGGAAAATATATTTTAAAATTATGGGTTGTATTTACAATGTTCTTCACTTGTTGTCCTTATCTTGTGACAACAGGTCACACATCTTGCTGCTGTGATGGCACACTGGTATTTCACCCAGTAGATATGAGTTTATCAAAATGTGGTTTGTTTTTTAATTATTTGTGGATCTGTGCAATCTGAGGGAAATATGTGCTTCTAATATGGTCAAACATTGGGCAGGAGGTTAGGAAGTGCATCTCAATTCCCACCTAATTTTGTGGGCAGTGTGCACATAGCCTGTCTTCTCTTGAGAGCCAGGTCTGCCTACTGAGACCTTTCTCAATAGCAAGGTTATGCTCACTGAGTCTGTACATAGTCAAAGCTTTCCTTAAGTTTGGGTCAGTCACAGTGGTCAGGTATTCTGCCACTGTGTACTCTCTGTTTAGGGCCAGATAGCATTCTACTGTAGTTTGCTCTGTTTTTTGTTAATTACTTGAAACATTGGAAATAAGTATATTTTTGTTTTCTCATGATTTGGTTGGGTCTAATTGTGTTGCTGTCCTGGGGCTCTGTGGGGTCTGTTTGTGTTTGTGACAGAGCTACAGGACCAGCTTGCTTACGGGACTCTTCTCCAGGTTCATCTCTCTGTAGGTGATGGCTTTGTTATGGAAGGTTTGGGAATCGCTTCCTTTTAGGTGGTTGTAGAATTGAACTGCTCTTTTCTGGATTTTGATCATTAGCGGGTATCGGCCTAATTCTGTTCTGCATGCATTATTTGGTGTTTTATGTTGTACACAGAGGATATGTTTGCAGAATTCTGCATGCAGAGTCTCAATCTGGTGTTTGTCCCATTTTGTGAATTCTTGATTGGTGAGCGGACCCCAGACCTCACAACCATAAAGGACAATGGGTTCTATAACTGATTCAAGTATTTTTAGCCAGATCCTAATGGGTATGTTGAATTTTATGTCTCAGATTATTCACAGTTTGTGGAAGTTACCTGTGGCGCTGATGTTTAGGCCGATGTTTAGGCCGAGGTATGCATCGTTTTTTTGTGTGCTCTAGGGCAACAGTGTCAATGTGGAATTTGTATTTGTGGTCCTGGCAACTGGACCTTTTTTGGAACACCATTATTTTTGTATTACTGAGATTTACTGTCAGGGCCCAGGTCTGACAGAATATGTGCAGAAGATCTACTGTAGGTGCTGCTGTAGGCCCTCCTTGGTTGGTTATAGGAGCACCAGATCATCAACAAACAATAGACATTTGACTTCAGATTCTAGTAGGGTGAGGCCGGGTGCTGCAGATTGTTCTAGTGCCCTCGCCATTTTGTTTATATATATGTTGAAGAGGGTGAGGCTTAAGCTGCAGCCCTGTGGAAAGAAATGTTTGTTTTTTGTCTCTCTCTGAGAGTAGTTTTTTCCTCTCTCTAGCTGCTATGTGTCTATTTCAGTGAAAACACCATCTCTCTCTACCCCCTTCTACGTCTCCCCTTCTCCCTTTTCCTCTCTCTTAACTTTCTCCCTTTGTGTTTCTCTCCAGCGGGCCACTGTGGTATTCCAGAGACCATAGTGAACGGTCAGGTAATTGGGGAGAACTTTGGCTACAGGGAGACGGTGGTGTACCAGTGCATCCCAGGCTTCCGCCTCATCGGCTCCTCGGTGCGGATCTGCCTGCAGGACCACAACTGGTCTGGACAGCTGCCTTCCTGCGTGTGTGAGTGTCCTTCTCTCGCTCTCTGTTTTTCTCTCTTTGTTTTTCTCTTTTATCTCTCTGTCTCTTTATGTTTATTTGTTTCCCTGTATGTATTTCACACTTTATATCTCTCTTCATCTCTCAAGTTCTCTCACTTGTGTCACACACCATCCTCCTCTCCAGTGCTTTGAGGAACTGCCTCAGAATATCTCCAGTCTCAGTACCCATCCCACCTTTCAATACCTTTTTGGAGGTCTTATACGTAGTTGATTACTGAAGTCTGGATCACTTTTGTGTGGTTAATGAGTTGACGAATAATACTGTTTTAGAGTGGTAAGGGAAATAGAGAGTTGAAGTTGAATGTGGACCTGAGTCATTACACTGACGATTGGAGTGCCCCTTCTGAGAGCTCCCTCAGGTCGCAAAGATCCCTGGCATTTAAAGCATTCTCATCGTTCTCTGGACTCAGACAGAAGGACACTTCTCTGTCTTCCCAGGCATTTTTAATTACAGGTCCAATGTAGCTGTTTTCATCTCAACATCAAATCCTTTCTGGGTAACAATTAAGTACCTTAACTGTGATTGTTTTCAATTAAAATGGTCAAAAATAAACAAAACATAGCTTATTAGCAAAGAACAATTTCTCAAACAAGAATTGTACTAGGACTGTCTGGGAATGATCTGAGTGGGGAGGAGAAACTGAAAACGGTCTGTTATTGTCAGAAAGATTTTAAACTCTCTTTCTTATTGGTCTATTAACTAATTTACCACCTGGTGATTTAAAAATGTTTTATTTAACATGTATTTAACCAGGAAAAGCCCATTGAGACCCAGAGTCTCTTTTTTAAGGTAGACCTGGCCAAGAAGGCAGCAACAATCAATACATGACATCATTAAAAACATACAACAATACAATACAACAACATGATCCAGCCTAAAAAAAGCATTTACACTCCTCCGTAAGAGAGTAACCCATCAATATTTTACATTCATTCAGTGGCACTAACATATCTAGATGAAGCATGGATTGTAGATGATTCCATGCGTCTGGTGCACAAGAAGAGAAGGGAGTCTTGCCTAATACTGTGAATGTCCTGGGGACTTTAAGTATCAACCACCTAGCAAACCGGGTATGGTAACTGCTGGTGGTGAAGGAGACCAGACTACAGAGGTAAAGAGGGAGTTGACCCAAAAGGGCTTTGTAGATGAACACATACAAATGTATCTTTCTGTGCATATAAAGTGAGGTCCAACTTACCATTTGGTACAATGTGCAATGGTGGGTGAGTGACTTGGCATTTGTAATAAAGCCCAAGGATGCATGATAAACAAAGTCCGGTCTCTGTAAGACGGAGGAGGCTGCATGAATATACAACAAGTCACCATAATCAATTACAGGGAGAAAAGTTGCCTGTACAAGCTTCTTTCTAGCCATAAGCGGGAAGCAAGCCTTATTACGAAAATAAAACCCCAAAACCCATTTAGAGTTCCATGGTTAACCTGATTATGCGTCTCACCTATGACTCTCATCAACAAAGACAGTTATTTATTTTGTTGTGTTTTATAGCTAATCAACACCGGATGATGTAGATTTCTTATACGATATTTGTCATATAGGGTTGGTGGATGAACCGCATGTCATAGTTACAGTATATACCAATAGATTAAACCATATAGTTTTTAAAAAGTATTATTATTATGATTTATTTTTTTACATTTACCTCTTTTTCTCCCCAATTTCATGATATCGAATTGGTAGTTACAGTCTTGTCCCATCGCTGCAACTCCTCTACGGACTCGGGAGAGGCGAAGGTCGAGAGCCATGCATCCTCTGAAACACGACCCTGCCACACTGCTTGCTTAACCCTGAAGCCAGCCGCACCAATGTGTCGGAGGAAACAATGTCCAACTGGCGACCTAGGTCAGGTTGCAGGCGCCCGGCCCCCCACAAGGAGTTGCTAGAGCGCGATGGGAAAAGGAAATCTCGACCAGCCAAACCTTCCCCTAACCAAGACGGCGCTGGGCTAATTGTGTGCCGCCTCATGGGTCTCCCGGTCACGGCCGGCTGTGACACAGCCTGGGAGCTTTAAAAACAATATGTTTCTATATTCTGTTATCAAGCCATATTGTCAAAAACAATATGTTTCCTATAGGCTGTAAGCAAACCGTGTATGGTCCGATAACATTGGCTCTCTCTCTCTCGCTCTCTCTCCGGCAGTAACCGTGGTGATGATGAACAGTGTTTTTATGAAGACAATATGCTGCGTAAAGCTAGCAGCACTTTAAACAGAAATAGCTACTGGAGACATAAGTGTCAGGGCCATTTTCCTACTGAAATGGTAGTGGCCTTACCTCCTCAACTGGCTATCACAAAGACTAGGCCTCTGGCTCACTGATGAACCATGCATCTAGGCCAACACTTCTTCATGGAAAATATGATAATATTCATTCCCTTGGGTTGTGTGTGTGTGTGTGTGTGTGTGTGTGTGTGTGTGTGTGTGTGTGTGTGTGTGTGTGTGTGTGTGTGTGTGTGTGTGTGTGTGTGTGTGTGTGTGTGTGTGTGTGTGTGTGTGTGTGTGTAGATGTGAGTTTGAGCTCAGTTATTTTAACGTGCAATGATGAGGTTTTAAATTCCGGTTGTAGACGGTGCTCAAATGAAGGGGAAATTGCTTCTGTGCAAAGAGAAACAAATTACATTTCTAATTATGCAAATGTACTGCGGTTGTTTTCCGCGAGATAGAGGTGAGAAGGAGACAGAAGTGAGGAATCACTTTTTACAGACACTGAGAGCTCCTCAGGTTATCCCTCATAGGCATTGAGGTCCATGGGCTAGCCCATCTTTAGCCCATTGGGCTGGTCTGAATTGTTTTGTTTTTTTTGCGAAGAATGATCATTATTTGGCTAATAATTTAATGTGTGAGAAATGCCGGGCCGACATCTGGTCCCTGTAAGTCCTTGAGAGAATCTTCTAGACCTCAGTGCAGACAGAGACAGATGTGGATCTCACCTTATTTCCTGCTGCTTACATTTGAATGTCTATGACACACGAGACAGAGACGTTATAGCCTACTTATCGTGTGATGCCTACAACGTTAAAACAGTGAAAATATTAACACATAAACATTTATTTTCACTGACAAATCACATCAATACAATACAAGTACAACATCGTTAATCCGGGTTCATAAAAAAAACATGTATTGTCTGCAGTAGGGTAGAGAAGGCATGTCTGGGGTGGAATGAAGCTTAGTAGTTAACTGTACAAGGCTGGGCTGTGAGTTCAAACTGAGGTGACTGTACTTTGCCAGGCTGGCTGACAGAGGAAAGACCGGAAAGGATTACTGTTCTCTCGTCCCCAAAATAGTGGAGAGAAGGTGGAATTAATCTGCAGTGTCTACTAACTGCCTGTGTGCTCCTACACACGTCAAAACGTGCCTTGAGTAAGCACAGTGGGGCTGGGGGTTTTTCACGATGTCACACACAGATTGACACACAGACGCCTCACAGTGCTGTTACACACACACTTTCAATATCAGCAGCTTACTAGGGCACACACACTTGGAGTTAGGGCCTTCACACTCCAACACTCACACACTCACTTCCAGACCAACACGCGATCACTCACCCATAGATTCAGCCGGGTAACACACTGACTTCCAGACCAACACGCGATCACTCACCCATAGACTCAGCCCCCTAACAAGCTCCCAGGCTTACTCTCTGGGCTTTAGACTCCCCCCCAATCAAAATTAAAAGTAAACATTACACTCACAGAAGTTCCAAAATAATACAATACAATACAATAATAATACAGTGTTGTAAAGTTGTGAAAATAGTAAAGTACAAAATGGAAAATAAATTAACATAAGTATGGGTTGTATGTACAATGGTGTTTGTTCTTCACAGGTTGTCCTTATCATGTGGCAACAGGTCGCAAATCTTGCTACTGTGATGGCACACTGTGGTATTTCACCCAGTAGATATGGGAGTTTATCAACATTTGGTTTGTTTTTGAATTCTTTGTGGATCTGTCTAATCTGAGGGAAATATGTGTCTCCAAAATGGTCATACATTTGGCAGGTGGTTAGAAAGTGCAGCTCAGGCCTCCCGACTGGTGCAGTGGTCTAAGGCACTGCATCGCATTGCAAGCTGTGCCACTAGAGATCCTGGTTCGAGTCCAGACTCTGTTGCAGCCAGCCGCGACCAGGATATCCATGGGGTGGAGCACAATTGGCCCAGCGTCGTCCGGGTTAAGGGAGGGTTTGGCCTGCAGGGATGATTTTGTCCCATCGCGCACTAACGACTCCTGTGGCAACCCAGGCGCAATGCACACTGACACGGTCTCCAGGTGTACAGTGTTTCCTCTGACACATTGGTGTGGCTGGCTTCCGTATTAAGAGGGTGTTGTGTCAAGAAGCAGTGCGGCATGGCAGGGTTGTGTTTCAGAGGACACACAGCTCTCGAACTTCGCCTCTCCCGAGTCCTTATGGGAGTTGCAGCGATGGGATAAGACTGCAACTACCAATTGGATACCACGAATTTGGGGAGAAAAAGTAAGTGCAGCTCAGTTTCCAACCACTTTTTGTGGGCAGTGTGCACATAGCCTGTCTTCTCTTGAGAGCCAGGTCTGACTACGGCGGCCTTTCTCAATAGCATGGCTATGTTTACTGAGTCTGTACATAGTCTAAGCTTTCCTTAAGTCAGTCACAGTGGTCAGGTATTCTGCCACTGTGTAGTCTCTGTTTAAGGCCAAATAACATTCTAGTTTGTTCAGTTTTTTTGTATGTTTTTTTCAATGTGTCAAGTAATTATTTTTGGTTTTTTCATGATTTGGTTGGGTCTAATTGTGTTGCTGCTCTGTGGGGCATGTTTGTGTTTGTGAACAGAGCTCCAGGGCCAGCTTGCTTAGGGGACTCTTCTCCAGGTTCATCTCTCTGTAGGTGATGGCTTTGTTATAGAAGGTTTGGGAATCGCTTCCTTTTAGGTGGTTGTAGAATTGAACTGCTCTTTTCTGGATTCTGATAATTAGCGGGTATCGGCCTAATTCTGCTCTGCATGCATTATTTGGTATTTTACGATGTACACGGGGGATATGTTTACAGAATTCTGCATGCAGAGTCTCAATCTGGTGTTTGTCCCATTTTGTGAATTCTTGATTGGTGAGCGGAACCCAGACCTCACAACCATAAAGGGCAATGGGTTCTATAACTGATTCAAGTATTTTTAGCCAGATCCTAATTGGTATGTTGAATTTTATGTTCCTTTTGATAGCATAGAATGCCCTTCTTGCCTTGTCTCTCAGCTCATTCACAGCTTTGTGGAAGTTACCTGTGGCGCTGATGTATGTATAGTTTTTGAGTGCTCTAGGCCAACGGTGTCTAGATGGAATTTGTATTTGTAGTCCTGGCGACTGGATCTTTTTTGGAACACCATTATTTTTTGTATTACTGAGATTTACTGTCAGGGCCCAGGTCTGACAGAATATGTGCAGAAGATCTAAGGTAGGTGCTGCTGTTGGCCCTGCTCGGTTGGTGACAGAAGCACCAGATCATCAGCAAACAATAGACATTCGATTTCAGATTCTAATAGGGTGAGGCCGGGTGCTGCAGACTGTTCTAGTGCCCCCGCCAATTCGTTGATATATACAGTTGAAGTCGGAAGTTTACATACACCTTAGCCAAATACATTTAAACTCAGTTTTCATAATTCCTGACATTTAATCCTAGTAAAAATGGGATGATGTTCTTCTGCTTGCAAGCCTCCACCTTTGTCCTCCAAACATAACGGTGGTCATTATGGCCAAACAGTTCTATTTTTGTTTCATCAGAACAGAGGACATTTCTCCAAAAAGTATGATCTTTGTCCCCATGTGCAGTTGTAAACCGTAGTCTGGCTTTTTTAAGGGGGTTTTGGAGCAGTGGCTTCTTCCTTGCTGATTGGCCTTTCAGGTTATGTTGATATAGGACTCGTTTTACTGCGGATATAGATACTTTTGTACCTGTTTCTTGCAGCATCTTCACAAGGTCCTTTGCTGTTGTTCTGGGATTGATTTGCACCTTTCGCACCAAAGTACGTTCATCTCTAGGAGACAGAACGCGTCTCCTTCTTGAGCGGTATGACGGCTGCGTCGTCCCATGGTGTTTATACTTGCGTACTATTGTTTGTACAGATGAACGTGGCACCTTCATGCGTTTGGAAATTGCTTCCAAGGATGAACCAGACTTCTGCATCCCTGTCTCACCCCATGGCCCTGTGTAAAGAAATGTGTATTTTTTGCCAATTTTATCCACACACTTGTTGTTTGTGTACATGGATTTTATAACGTCGCTCTCTATCCCTCTATCCCTCTGCCTCTCTCTCTCTCTTTCTCTCTGTCCCTCTGTGTATCTCTGTCCCTTCCTCTTGTCTCTCTCTCTGGCTCAGTCTCAGTCCCAGTTTCCAACTCACTGATAAAGTCACACAGTCAGGCCCCTCTTACAGTATCCCACCTAGGCTAATGGCCCATAGCCCCATTCAAAGGCCCATAAGCACTAGTTTCTCCCCTTCCAGGACCCATGCCTCCAAGACAGGCAGAGAAAGGCCTCCCGATGCCTCCCAGAGCTATAGAGAGGATCTCCATGAGCACTCTGCCATCACTTCTGCATCGCTCGACAAATGCCTGCAATTGAGCACAACTAATGGTGTTTGGGCCATTGGCATGAAAATGGCTGCCATCCATTGGATTAGCCATTCAGATGAGCTGCCAGACGGCCAATGAGTTTAGACCAGAGGGATCTGATGGGGAATGACACTATTTAGGGAAATGGTCCAGGATGGGGCAATAAAACAGCTCTTTGCCATTTGTCCTCCTGAATATCAGTTTCAGAGGTGACTGAGACCATAGAGACACTCACAATGTTCACCAGTGTACCCATGATGGCGTCATTGACTTGAATGGGGAGGCCTGTTCTATTCATTCTAGTTCTGTGATTGAGACATCCTGGGAGAACACATGATATTCTAGCCCCTAGCCTATTGATAACCGAGCCACACAGCTCTATTGCAGATCTTATTGGAAGCCTACTGTTTTGCCCAGTCTATTGCACAGTAAGTGAATGTGAGCTGAGGCTGCGTTCAAGCTCCACTGGTTTCTTTTGGGGTTCAATTCCCTGTTCAAGGTCTGACTATGCTATTTCTATGGTCTCAAACTCAATATGTGTATTTTTGCAGTGAGCAAATGAGCACCCAGTGGATTATTACCTGGTGGATTATAAATCAAAAGTGACCTTACCTGTTATCCATTACATATGAGTCCATATGTAATGTCAATGTTACCCTTTTATACAGTACATTAGATACAGTAGGAATCACTATGTAATGTCAATGTTACCATTTTATACAGTACATTAGATACAGTAGGAATCACTATGTAATGTCAATGTTACCCTTTTATACAGTACATTAGATACAGTAGGAATCACTATGTAATGTCAATGTTACCATTTTATACAGTACATTAGATACAGTAGGAATCACTATGTAATGTCAATGTTACCATTTTATACAGTACATTAGATACAGTAGGAATCACTATGTAATGCCAATGTTACCATTTTATACAGTACATTAGATACAGTAAGAATCACTATGTAATGTCAATGTTACCATTTTATACAGTACATTAGATACAGTAGGAATCACTATGTAATGCCAATGTTACCATTTTATACAGTACATTAGATACAGTAAGAATCACTATGTAATGTCAATGTTACCATTTTATACAGTACATTAGATACAGTAGGAATCACTATGTAATGTCAATGTTACCATTTTATACAGTACATTAGATACAGTAGGAATCAGTATGTAATGTCAATGTTACCATTTCATACAGTACATTAGATACAGTAGGAATCAGTATGTAATGTCAATGTTACCATTTTATACAGTACATTAGATACAGTAGGAATCAATATTTCAAGTCAATGTTACCCTTTTATACAATACATTAGATACAGTAGGAATCAATATTTCAAGTCAATGTTTCCCTTTTATACAATACACTAGATACAGTAGGAATCAATATTTCAAGTCAATGTTACCCTTTTATACAGTATATTAGATACAGTAGGAATCAATAAGGAATTTCAATTTCAATGTAACTTCTCTCTCTTTCTCTGTCTCTCTCTCGCTCTGTTTTTCTCTATCTTACTCTCCCTCTACCCCCTCTCCTTCTCTCTCTCCTTCTTTCAATTCAATTCAATTCAATGTAAGGGCTTCATTGGCATGGGAACCATATGTTTACATTGCCAAGCAAATAAAATAGATAATAAACAAAGGTGAAATAAACAATAAAAAATGTTTGACAGTAAACTGTCACGCCCTGGTCTTAGTATTTAGTGTTTTCTTTATTATTTTGGTCAGGCCAGGGTGTGACATGGGTTATTTATGTGGTGTGTTTTGTCTTGGTTTTTTTTGTAGGTTATGGGATTGTGGTGTAGTATAGTAGTCTAGGAAAGTCTATGGTTGCCTGGAGTGGTTCTCAATCAGAGGCAGGTGTTTATCGTTGTCTCTGATTGGGAACCATATTTAGGCAGCCATATTCTTTGAGTGTTTCGTGGGTGATTGTTCCTGTCTCTGTGTTTGTTTGTACCAGATAGGGCTGTTTTGGTTTTTTACGTTTAGTGTTTTTGTATTGTTCGTTATTATCTTTATTAAAGATGTATGAAGATAACCACACTGCGTTTTGGTCCGCCTCTCCTTCGACAGAAGAAAACCGTAACATAAACATTACACTCACAAAAGTTCCAAAAGAATAAAGAGATTTCAAATGTCATATTATGTGCAAATAGTTAAAGTACAAAGGGGATAATAAATACAATTGAAGTCGGAAGTTTACATACACCTTAGCAAAATACATTTAAACTTTAATCCAATTAAACATTCACTGTTTTAGGTCAGTCAGGATCATCACTTTATTTTAAGAATGTGAAATGTCAGAATAATAGTAGAGAGAATGATTTATTTCAGCTTTTATTTCTTTCATCACATTCCCAGTGGCTCAGAAGTTTACATATGATCTCAATTAGTATTTGGTAGCATTGCCTTTAAATTGTTTCACTTGTGACAAACGTTTCGGGTAGCCTTCCACAAGCTTCCCACAATAAATTGGGTGAATTTTGGCCCATTCCTCCTGACAGAGCATGGTGTAACTGAGTCATTTTTGTAGGCCTTCTTGCTCACACATGCTTTTTCAGTTCTGCCCACAAATGTTCTATAGGACTGAGGTCAGGGCTTTGTGATGGCCACTCCAATACCTTGACTTTGTTGTCCTTAAGCCATTTTGCCACAACTTTGGAAGTGTGTTTGGGGCCATTGTCCATTTGGAAGACCCATTTGCGACCAAGCTTTAACTTCCTGACTGATGTCTTGAGATGTTGCTTCAATATATCCACATATTTTTCCTACCTCATGAAGCCAACTATTTTGTGAAGTGCACCAGTCCCTCCTGCAGCAAAGCACATCATGATGCTGCCACCCCCATGCTTCACGGTTGGGATGGTGTTCTTGGCTTGCAAACCTCCCCCTTTTTCCTCCAAACATAAAGATGGTCATTATGGCCAAACAGTTCTATTTTTGTTTCGTCAGACCAGAGGACATTTCTCCTAAAAGTATGATCTTTGTCCCCATGTGCAGTTGTAAACCGTAGTCTGGCTTTTTTATGGGGGTTTTGGCTTCTTCCTTGCTGAGCGGCCTTTCAGGTTATGTCGATATAGGACTTGTTTTTACTGTGGATATAGATCATTTTGTACCTGTTTCCTCCAGCATCTTCACAAGGTCCTTTGCTGTTGTTCTGGGATTGATTTGCCCTTTTTACACCAAAGTACGTTCCTCTCTAGGAGACAGAACGCGTCTCCTTCCTGAGCGTTATGACGGCTGTGTCGTCCCATGGTGATTATACTTGCGTACTATTGCTTGTACAGATGAACGTGGTACCTTCAGGCATTTGAAAATTGCTCCCAAGGATGAATCAGACTTGTGGAGGTCTACAATTCAAGGTCTTGGCTGATTTATTTTGGTTTTCCCATGATGTCAAGCAAAGAGGCACTGAGTTTGAAGGTAGGCCTTGAAATTTCAGCCACAGGTACACCTTCAATTGACAAAATGATGTCAATTAGCCTATCAGAAGCTTCTAAAGCCATGACATCATTTTCTGTATTTTTCCAAGCTGTTTAAAGGCACATTCAACTTAGTGTATGTAAACTTCTGACCTACTGGAATTGTGATACTATTTATTATAAGTGAAATAATCTGTCTGTAAACAAATGTTGGAAAAATTACTTGTGTCATGCACAAAGTAGATGTCCTAACTGACTTACCAAAACTATAGTTTGTTAACTAGAAATTTGTGGAATGGTTGAAAAATGAGTTTTAATGACTCCAACCTAAGTGTATGTAAACTTCCGACTTCAACTGTAAACATAAATATGGGTTGTATTTACAATGGTGTTTGTTCTTCCCTTGTTGCCCTTTTCTCGTGGCAACAGAACCTCCTCTCTCTATCTCTCTATCTATCCCCCCTCTCTCGCCCTCTCTTTCCAGGCTCATTTGAAAATAATCTTGTCATTTCTCTCTCTCTCCCTCTCCCCCCAGCTATCAGCTGTGGACACCCGGGCAGCCCTATCTACGGGCGGACCATTGGTAACGGCTTCAATCTGAACGACGTGGTGAGCTTCTCCTGCAACATGGGCTACGTGATGGAGGGGCCCTCAAGGGCCCAGTGCCAGGCCACACGCCAGTGGAGCCAGCCACCACCAACGTGTAAAGGTGGGGAAAAAAGTTAAGTCTTCTATTCACACGGAGTATGCTTGCTCGATCCGCCTGACCACTGCAGTGCACTCTCTGTAAGATGGGGAAGAAGGAGGAGTCTCGGTTTGTAGTGGGCTTGTAACCAATCAGGTAGAAGCACTACAACAGGACAACGGCCTCTGTGTAGGGTGAATGGTTGCTCTGTGTGAATTGTGTTTGTGGTGAATTAGGGTCATAGCCAACACGGCCTCTTGAACATCAGTAGATATGATTGTGGTGGTATCACTGACCTCTTTAGGGTGTATCAATGGTTGTGTTGACCCCATGCATGACACTGTGATTTTGCGACCTTGTGTTTGATGTCTTATTAATGTATAATATAATATTCAGAATATGTTGAAGGGGTGTGGGGTGATTATCTGAAAACCATCTGATGGAGCTTATCGTCGTTCCATTATATAGGAGTCTTCCCCTGAGGAAACCAGAGGCTAAGTCCAGGGTCAGACTGCTATTTGACAAGCCCTGAAGTAACCAGAGGCTAAGTCCAGGGTCAGACTGCTATTTGACAAGCCCTGAAGTAACTAGAGGCTAAGTCCAGGGTCAGACTGCTATTTGACAAGCGCTGAAGTAACTAGAGGCTAAGTCCAGGGTCAGACTGCTATTGGACAAGCCCTGAAGTAACTAGAGGCTAAGTCCAGGGTCAGACTGCTATTGGACAAGCCCTGAAGTAACCAGAGGCTAAGTCCAGGGTCAGACTGCTATTGGACAAGCCCTGAGGAAACCAGAAGCTATGTCCAAGGTCAGAATGCTGTTGGACAAGCCCTGCATATCGAACAAACTAGAACCAATTACATTGTATCTGATTGGACTATTTTGGCAAGAGGAAATATAACGCCCACATTGTGTTGGCCTTTGTTGATACCAGTAAATCTATTCTCGAAATTCGTAATAAGCCATTGTGCTATGTACTTGCTTGAGATGTGCACATTTATCTATTTTCTATATATTTTTTATTAATATTCCTTTTTATCATGCATTAAGATTATGCATTAATATCAATGGAAGATTTGCGTGAAAATTCCGTTTCATGTTAGGATTTGGCCCTATATGAGTGACTTTAGAAGGTCAAGCGTGTCCTAAGTGTTGGAATGAGTTGATCCCTTCCATGTTTCTGCCAAATAACACATGCCTGTCTATTTCCCCCTCCGTCTCTTCCTCTTCAGTGGTCAACTGCTCCGATCCTGGGATCCCAGCCAACTCCATCAGACAGAGTAAGATAGAACACGGGAACTTCACCTTTGGAACCGTGGTGTTCTATGACTGCAGCCCGGGATTCTACCTATTCGGTTCACCCGTTCTTACCTGTCAGCCCACAGGACAGTGGGACAAGCCTCTACCGGAGTGCATCGGTGAGTCTGGTGTCACTGTTTTTGTCACCCCTACTCCACCTCGCTGGGGCTCGACGTCGCCAGTTTATTCATTATTACGCACACCTGCCACCATCGTTACACGCACCTGCACCTAATGAGACTCACCTGGACTTCCTCACCTTCCTGATGACCTTCTATATCTGTCACTCGCTTTGGTTCTTTCCCTTAGTGTTATTGTTTCTGTTCCTGTGTTTTATGTCTGTACGCTACCCGTGTTTCTTGTTTTGTTCCATGTTCTACTATTTATTAAATTCACTCCCTGTACTTGCTTCCCGATTCTTAGCGAACACGTTACAGAATAACGCCTCACCAAGGGGAAGCAACAGGGATCTTTTTTTTTTTTTACTGGTGACGTCGGGTCCAAGTGCCACTGCCGAAGCCTCAGCTGGCTCGTCAGGCTTCCATACCTCTGCCGGCTCGTCAGGCTTCCATTTCTCAGCCGGCTCATCAGGCTTCCATGCCTCGGCCGGCTCGACAGGTTCCCACGCCTCGGCCGGCTCTATGGGTTCCCGAGCCTCGGCCAGCTCTACGGGTTCCCGTGCCTCGGCCGGCTCTATGGGTTCCCGTGCCTCGGCTGGCTCTACGGGTTCCCGAGCCTCGGCTGGCCCGACAGGTTCCCGCGCCTCAGTAGAAGCGACTGGCCTGCTCCTGATCCTCGAGACCGTCCCTCTGGTCGGTGTCATCCTGCGGCTGACGCTGCACGTCATGGAGGGGGTACTGTCATGTCTACCCCCGCTCCCCCTCTCTGGTGCTCGACGTCTCCAGTTTATTCATTATTATGCACACCTGCCGCCATCGTTACGCGCACCTGCACCTCATGAGACTCACCTAAATCTGTCCCTCCCTTATGTCTGTACGCTACTTGTGTTTCTTGTTTTGTTCCATGTTCCATTATTTATTAAATTCCCTCCCGGTATTTGCTTCCCAATTCTTAGCGTACACATTACAGTACATGGTGTAAAGAGACTAACACTGCAATATATGCATTTGGTATATTAGAGAGGTTTCGACGATTGAAACATTGTCACCAATAAACCACAGAGTTAACCACAGATGGTGGTGTGCAGAGTCTCTTTTAACCATTCACTGAACTTATTTTGATATCCAGCACCAAAACATTGGTGCTGCGCATCTAAAGTGTCCTGTTCCTATAATTTGTTGTCGCTGTCTCACGGTCGGTCTGTCTTTCCCGGAGAGAGACTGACGACTTGGCACTCGTGGCTAATTAGCATATTATTCCATTAATATAGGCTGAATGAGTTGCCTGACCCCCTCTGCTTAAGATCAGTGTTCTATTGAGGGACAGGTGGAACAGCTCTGTGGATATTACACTAATTAGGGATGCCAGGTTGGCAGCTGATCCCTGTGTTTTATGGTGTGTATCTTCAACATCCTCCTCAAAACAAGCTGCATTAGACACCAGCTGTACTGGCAACCTGGCATGTCTAAACATCTACTTTAAACACAGGGCTTCAAGGTTTCCAACTGGCTGTCTCAGTGTTCCAAACACAACCTGGGCCTCCTACTGGCTGAGGGGCATAGCTGTGTGCTCCAATCAGTGCACTCTCTTTGAAATTTGAACCCAATCCCAACCTTATTGAACTATGATGTGTAGCCTACTGTTTTCCCTTAAACCGTATCATAAGTTAGCTCTACTAAGGCCCAATCAGTTTGGTGTTCCTGTTGCGATGTGTTTTAAAAGGGATGAAAAAACCTTCAGCAAGATGAATGAACGTTCTTTCTCCCTCCATGCCTTGTTCCCTGTTTGATCCACCCCGCTGTGACATGGACACCATGTCCAAAACGTTCCTTTCATTTAGACACGCCTCGTCCTTTGTGCTGAATTAGCATGTTAATACCGGACCTGCTCACTTTTTATAGGCCAGTAGCAGAAAAGCGGAGAAAGTTTAAAGTAAACTTGCTGATTGTAGCACATTGTGGGGTGAATATTTGAAAAAAGAATTTGATTATTTTAGCACCCTGGCCTTGATAATTTACTAAGTGAAAAAGGGATCAAAGAATGATTACAAAGGATGAGGATAGTACCGTCTACTTTGGAACGTTGCCATTATGAGCTTAAGTGCTAGTACTGTATTTTTATCATGGTGAGAAGCAAGTACAGTGGTCTTATTCTATGAGCAGAGGTACTGGATATTTTGGATGGGTTTCCCGGAACCCAAAATAAACCTAGTCCTGGACGTAAAAACACTTTTTGTAGTCCAGGACTAGACTTAATCTGCGTCTGGGAAACTGGCCTATAGTGTGTATTCTAAGTAGTTTGTATGATACAGTATTCCCCTCAACGAGGAGAAGTAGACTAGATCCGTGTTCGAACCATAGTCACACATCTTGTTCTAGCTACCTTTATTGCTTACATACAGGCTGTGTCTGAAATGGAACCCTATTCCCTTTATAGTGCTCTACCCTATAGGCCCTGGTCAAAAATAGTGCACTGTATAGTGAACAGGGTGCCATTTGGGACGCAGGCACAGTGTGTGGCCTCAATCCTCTAGAGAGTGACGACAGTACCTTCCACTACATTAGCCCTGTCAGCACTCTGAGCTGACAGCATCCATCTTGTGTGTGTCTCTCTCCTCCAGTAGTGGACTGTGGTCACCCCGGGTCCCCTCCCAACGGCCAGCTGAACGGGGATAAATTCACCTTCGGCTCTACGGTTCGCTACACATGCATAGGGGGGCGCCAGCTGAAGGGCGAGTCGGCGCGCACCTGCCAGCTCAACGGCCACTGGAGCGCACCCATGCCCTTCTGCTCAGGTAAGTCCTTTACATACAGGGGGGGTTGTGAGTGTCTGTGTGTTTGGGACACAAAATGACTTAAAAATGACTTAGTCAACTTTATGTTATGCACCATATGACAATTTCAAGGCTTGGATTTTCTGATCAGCTTTGTCACATTGACGAAGCTCAAATGATCATATCTACATTTATCAGTTTTTGTCCTTTCTTTTGATAATACCTTTTTTATACACGCATACGTACATGGCAAGAGCTTTAATCGGACGTAGACAAAGAGAGAGAAGGTCATATCGAGGACTTCTAAATAGTAACTGAAGAAGTATAAAGATAGCTCATAATAGTGGAGGAGGATTTATATGCGGTGGTGGAGCAACACATTGGCTCCAGCAGAATAGAAGGAATGAGAGGCATTGACGAACATGTGGGCAAGAGAGTTCACCCTCTTCACACTAGCGTGGGTGTTGTGCCTGGAGCCCTGACGTCAACACAACCACAGCTAGCTAGAAGAGCCGCAACTGTCCTTTCTTCACAACACAATGTCCATCTCTCGCTTTCTCACTCCCGCTCTCTCTTTCTCTCTCACTCTCTCCCTCTCTGTCTCCTTTCCTCCTTCTCTATGCCCTTTGTACCTCTTCCTCTGCTCTTTTTCTCCCCCTCTCCCTCTCTCTCTCCCTCCCTCCCTCCCTCCCTCTCTCTCTCTCTCTCTCTCTCTCTCTCTCTCTCTCTCTCTCTCTCTCTCTCTCTCTCTCCCTCTCTCTCTCACACAGACTTAGTTACCACGCATTTCTTCCGCCCAAGAAATAGCTTCTTTCTCCTTCCTCTTCTTCTTCCTATTCTTCCACTCAATATGTAAAGTACTGTAGCTAAATATATACATTATGATGTGGTGCAATGTGCAGGGAAATCGTTATATGGCTACATTTAATTAAAGATTGCACCGACCCCATCAGGATGGGGTATGGTGGGAAAATACATTTGCAGCTAAAGTTTTTTTTTTTTCAGCCGTAGAAGGTTGTCAATCCCTGGATAATGAGGGCCTCTTTATTTCCTCTCTTGTTGGGCCTGCATCTCAAATGGCACCCTGTTTACTGTGTAGAGCACTACTTTTAATCAGAAACCCATTGGTCAAAAGTAGTGCCCTATATAGGGAATAAGATGCCATTTGGGAAGCAGGCAGGGAGGTCTTTGGACAGGTAATTGATCTGTGGGAACTACTGGTTAGTTTGCTGTCCCTCTTTTATTGAGATGATATGCCATCTGCTTTTCCCTACGGCAGACTGCAAAGGAATCATCTCACCCTCATCTCCCCTGGGAGCATCGCTTGTTCTCTCGTCCTGTCTCTCTCTGTCTTTCTTTCTTTCTCTCTTTCTTGTCTGGTTGATTATTCCCCAAAGTGAGTCATTGGCCAAGATACATCGTTTGAGACAGTTGAAAGAGAAAAGAGAGACACAGGTATTTACCTTCAATACAGAAGATGGTTATTGAGTGAAGAAGTCAAAAAGAGTTTTGAATCCAACATCACAGATCTATTTCCGTGTAGTAGGTCTCTTCCATCAATTTATAACCCTGTTATTGAGTAGTGTGAAGAGTTCAGCTGTGTGTAAACCTCACCTAGCGAACCCTGTTATTGAGTAGTGTGAAGGGTTTAACAGTGTGTAAACCTCCCCTAGCTAACCCTGTTATTGAGTAGTGTGAAGGGTTTAACAGTGTGTAAACCTCTCCTAGCGAACCCTGTTATTGAGTAGTGTGAAGAGTTTACCCGTGTGTAAACCTCCCCTAGCTAACCCTGTTAGTGAGTAGTGTGAAGAGTTCAGCTGTGTGTAAACCTCCCCTAGCGAACCCTGTTAGTGAGTAGTGTGAAGAGTGCAGCTGTGTGTAAACCTCCATAGCTAACCCTGTTATTGAGTAGTGTGAAGAGTTCAGCTGTGTGTAAACCTCCATAGCTAACCCTGTTATTGAGTAGTGTGAAGAGTTCAGCTGTGTGTAAACCTCCCCTAGCTAACCCTGTTAGTGAGTAGTGTGAAGAGTTTACCCGTGTGTAAACCTCCCTAGCTAACCCTGTTATTGAGTAGTGTGAAGAGTTCAGCTGTGTGTAAACCTCCCCTAGCTAACCCTGTTAGTGAGTAGTGTGAAGAGTTTACCCGTGTGTAAATCTCCCTAGCGAACCCTGTTATTGAGTAGTGTGAAGGGTTTAACAGTGTGTAAACCTCTCCTAGCGAACCCTGTTATTGAGTAGTGTGAAGAGTTCAGCTGTGTGTAAACCTCCCTAGCTAACCCTGTTATTGAGTAGTGTGAAGAGTTCAGCTGTGTGTAAACCTCCCCTAGCTAACCCTGTTAGTGAGTAGTGTGAAGGGTATAACAGTGTGTAAACCTCCCCTAGCGAACCCTGTTATTGAGTAGTGTGAAGAGTTCAGCTGTGTGTAAACCTCCATAGCTAACCCTGTTATTGAGTAGTGTGAAGAGTTCAGCTGTGTGTAAACCTCCATAGCTAACCCTGTTATTGAGTAGTGTGAAGAGTTCAGCTGTGTGTAAACCTCCATAGCTAACCCTGTTATTGAGTAGTGTGAAGAGTTCAGCTGTGTGTAAACCTCCATAGCTAACCCTGTTATTGAGTAGTGTGAAGAGTTCAGCTGTGTGTAAACCTCCATAGCTAACCCTGTTATTGAGTAGTGTGAAGAGTTCAGCTGTGTGTAAACCTCCATAGCTAACCCTGTTATTGAGTAGTGTGAAGAGTTCAGCTGTGTGCGCAGTGGACCTAAAGCTGCCTCTGCTGCTGTGAGATATAAGAACACAAGCAGACAGTCTCACCTCTTCTAACTGAGAATGATGTGAATGTATGGGTAGGAGATAGACAGAGAGAACTTTTCTTTTCATATACTGTCCGTAATGTCTATACATTTATATATATATATATATATATACTGAGTTTGAGTTTATTTTATTTTTACAAGGACAGTGCACATTAATCAACATTTCAGTTAAAGTGCCGGTTTTATTTAGCCAGCCGGCTAATTTTCAACCGCAGTCCCTGGGCAGGTTATTAAAAACAATTACAATATAGACAATATTGAGCAGTGAGCACATGCAGAGCAACATAGGACAAGCAAGACGTAGCATACAGACAGAGCAACATAGGACAAAAAGCAGCAAGACAAAATTCATAAAAGCAACAAAGTGTTTCCACACCTCACAAGCTACAGACAACAGACAACAAAGAAAGCGGCCATACACAGCTCGGGATTATGATCACAAATCGGATGGACCTTTAGCCATTTATTAATTAATTTTGTGAATGTGTGATAGGTGGTGCAGTTATGTGTGTCTGATGAGAACTTGTTCTCAACTAGCCTACCTGGTTAAATAAAGGTGAAATTTAAAATGTAAAAAATGGCAGTGTATTCCAGACATGGGAAGCTCTCACAGAGAAAGCGGATTTACTTAAGGTGCTTTTCCTTAAGGGAACTATACAGTCACCTCTCATGGCAGACCTTGTGGATCTGCTGCCATATGTTTGGGTTTTCTGTTTAACAAAAATACTGAGTGGAGGGGGAGCCAGGCCATTTAGGATCTTGAATACAACACATGCATCGGTGTATTGCACAAGATGTTTACTGAACAAAATATAAACGCAACATTCAACAATTTCAAAGATTTTGCTGTTACAGCTCATATAAGGAAATCAGTCAATTGAAATAAATTAATTAGGCCCTAATCTATGGATTACACATGACTGGGCAGGAGCACAGCCATGGTTGTGCCTGGGAGGGCATAGGCCCACCTACTGGGGCGCAAGACCCAGCCAATTAGAATGAGTTTTTCACTGAAAAGGGCTTTATTACAGACAGAAATACTCCTCAGACATATGATAAATGATAAAATGCTCACTAACAGGGATGTAAACAAATTTGTGCACAGAATTTGAGAGAAATAAGCTTATGTGCATATGGAACATTTCTGGGATCTTTTATTTCAGCTCTTGAAACATTTTCTACATTGTGGAATAATGGTGGATACATCAAAAGTATGAAATAACACATATGGAATCATGTAGTAACCAAAAAAAAACAACCAAACAATTCAAAATATATTTTATATTTGAAATTCTTCAAATACACTCTTGGAATTTTCTCAACCAGTTTCATGAGGTAGTCATCTGGAATGCATTTCAATTAACAGGTGTGCCTTGTTAAAAATTAATTTGTGGAATTTCTTTCCTTCTTAATGCATTTGAGCCAATAAGTTGTGTTGTGACAAGGTAGGGGTGGTATACAGAAGATAGACCTATTTGGTGAAAGACCAAGTCCATATTATTGCAAGAACAGCTTAAATAAGCAAAGAGAAATGACAGTCCATCATTACTTTAAGACATGAAGGTCAGTCAATCAGGAAAATGTCAAGAATTTTGAACGTTTCTTCAAGTACAGTCGCAAAAACCCTCAAGCGCAATGATGAAACTGGCTCTCATGAGGACCGCCACAGGAAGACCCAGAGTTACCTCTGCTGCAGAGGATACGTTCATTAGAGTTACCAGCCTGCAGCTGCATTCTGCAGCAATACGCCTTCCCATCTGGTTTACACTTAGTGGGACTATCATGAGATCTACCTACCCCTGCCTCCCTCAATATCTTGTACTTCTGAGTGGGAGACCTTCCCAGGCAGTAGCCTGCTAACTGACAAACTATAATCAGGGCTCCCACTCTGACAAGGTTAATTGACCCACAGTCCCACATGGTGACATGATATCATTGACGTGACGTGCAAATGAGCGATAGAAAGCCAATTGCGCAAATGTCGCCATTCCAAATGTTTTGGTGCGGGCACCCCGTGTCGCCCCCATGGCATGATGCCACCCTGGCTGCCCATGTGGCCTATACCTAAATCCGCCTCTGACTACATGATTCAATATGTGTTATTTCATCGTTTTGATGTCTTCACCATTATTCTACAATGTAGAAAATAGAAGAAAAAAAGGGAAAAAAAACCTTGAATGAGTAGGTGTGTCCAAACTTTTGGCTGGTCCTCTATATATATTCCTGACTGACATTGCTCGTTCTGATAGGGCTTATTCTGATATTTCTTTTGGTTATTGTATTGCTAGGTAGTACTGCGCATTTGGAGCTAGAAACCAAGCATTTCGCTACACCTGCGATAACATCTGCAAGTCTGTATACGCAACCAATAAATTTGATTTGATTTTGATTTGAGTAGATTTACTCCCTTACTTCTCCCTCTCTCAACAGCTATCTTAAAGGGATAGTTTACCCATAATTACAAAATGACGTTGGTTTCCTTTCCCTGTAAGCAGTCTATGGACAAGGTATGACAGCAATCCATGCTTTAGTTTAATTTCCCAGTTCTTCTTTCCCCACATGCTAACAATTTAGCATTTGTGGCATAAATCCCATTCAAGTCATGGGACCGATATTGCAATTTTTCGCACATCATGTTCAAAACATCTATAAGAGTCTTTGTTGAGCTTCATAATCAATTTTAGATACTTTCGGATGATTCGGACATGATGCACGGAAAATAACTGTCATACCTTATCCGTAGACTGCTTACAGGAGAAGGAAACCAAAGTGTCATTTTGTAATTTGTGTGAACTATTCCTTTAAACATGGTTAATAATTTTAGTATCCATGCTAGAAAACAATTCTGTTGAGATTAAGTTTACTATTTATCTTAATGCTTCATTTACTTTGTGTGAGTGTCTCTTTGGGGAAACTGACTATCAAATAAACATAAATACATGAATCTATAAAGCCCTTTATGAAGTATCAGCATTTATATGTCATGATGTTATGAGTATACTTACCTACAATTAGCTGTTTTATTTGCAGTATGATGATGACTTGAGTTTTGCATGTGTTCAGTCTTCTAAATTAGGCTAGAATGACGTGTCTGTCTGTGTTTGGGGGTTTCTCTGTTTTGGGCACAAGTCGTTTTCAACACAGATGGTGCTTGCTAATCACTTGGGGTGTGGGGTGTGCTCATTGAGGGGTGGTCTGAAACATTTTGTGTTTTCCCTCCAAGCTCCTCTCTTCTTTAGGCTAATCAGTCCTGCCCTATTTCCAGTGCTCTCCTCTCCTCCGCCCCCTCTATTCCCATGTGGCTCCTCTCCTCCTCTCCAGTCCTGTCTCTATCTCTCAACTGCCAGTCTCTCTCTGATTCCTAGGTCCTGTAGACCCAGTGATGCACAGAGAGCACCTTCATGCACACACACACACACACGAACACACACGCACATGCACACGCACGCACGCACGCACGCACACACACACACACACACACACACACACACACACACACACACACACACACACACACACAGACAATCTCTTCACACACACACACAGCCTCACCTGCTCTAGGTCTCTGTTCATCCATTAAACCTTCATTAAGTGTCCATGACCCATAAAATAAAAATGCAGACACCAGCTCCTCCCCATCCCCCTGGACAGTGTATGGTGCCTGTTCACTTCTGAGAGCCCTGACCCAGAAAAAGACACAGCCAGGGACAGAGAAATGGAAAGCAATGAGTAAATGGGAATGGGAATATTGTTCTCTCTCTCTCTCTTTATCTCCCTCTCTTTCTCCTCCATCACCTCCCTGTCTCTTCTCCCTTTTTGTCTCTCTCTCTCCTTCCATTGTTCTCATTACTGAAGCATTATGATTTCTCTGAATCAGAGACCTATAGTTTGCTTTGCCGTCCAGTGAGAAGCAGGATCTTAAGCCCCGGCAAAAGAAGCCTTACTTAAAAAAAATTAAAAAGTTTAAATAAAAAATAAAAACAGAAGCCTTCTTTAGGGAAAAGCTTTAGATCAAATGAGGATGTGTGTGTGCTTCTATAGTGTCCAAGTGGCCTGAGAAACCGATGTGACTGCTCCCCTCCATAGATGGGCCCGGGTAAAGTGCACTACCCCCCAGTGGAGGAAATAAATCACCGTGCACTACCCCAGTGGAAGAAATAAGTCACAGTGCACTACCCCCCAGTGGAGGAAATAAGTCACAGTGAAATAACCCCCAGTGGAGGAAATAAGTCACAGTGAAATAACCCCCAGTGGAGGAAATAAGTCACAGTGCACTACCCCCCAGTGGAGGAAATAAGTCACAGTGCACTACCCCCAGTGGAGGAAATAAGTCACAGTGCACTACCCCCCAGTGGAGGAAATAAGTCACAGTGCACTACCCCCCAGTGGAGGAAATAAGTCACAGTGCACTACCCCCCAGTGGAGGAAATAAGTCCCCTGTGAAATATATTTTCCATAACCAAAAATATTGTTTTATCAGCTGTTTGAAGCCGATGTACAAAACCGAAAAAACAAAACTTAAGACCGGGAAGCATAGAAATAGGGGCGGCAGTGTAGCCTAGTGGTTAGAGCGTTGTACTAGTAACCGAAAGGTTGCAAGTTCAAATCCCTGAGCTGACAAGGTACAAATCTGTCGTTCTGCCCCTGAACAGGCAGTTAACCCACTGTTCCTAGGCCATCATTGAAAATAAGAATTTGTTCTTAACTGGCTTGCCTAGTTAAGTAAAGGTAAAATAAAAAAAATTGTGCACATAGAACAGATCTACTGCTTCTTAGACTTGCTTTCAATGAGAATGGCAGATCTATAAAATACTATGTGAATTTGGTCGGGTCGCCCAAAAAGTTGGATTTACATTATTTTGGCAAAATTAAATTAATAAATCATTGTAACCACTTGCATACATTTTTTTAAATATATTTTTGGGGGTATTTTGAGGCTTTATTGAGACTGTGTTGAATAGTCCTCAGCACGGGTACTTCCTGTTTGAGTTCCTGCCTATAGGAAGGGAGGAGCAAAATGGAGTCATGATCAGATTTGCCACTGGGAGGTCGGGGGAGGGCCTTGTAGGCATCCCGGAAGTTGGAGTAGTATTGGTCGAGTGTTTTAGCAGCATGAGTACAACAGTCAATGTGTTGATAGAACTTCGGGAGTGTTTTCCTCAAATTTGCTTTGTTAAAATTCTCAGCCACAATAAATGCGGCCTCAGGATATGTGGTTTCCAGTTTGCATAACGTCCAGTGAAGTTCTTTGAGGGTCGTCAAGGGTCGTATCATCTTGAGAGGGTATATACATGGCTGTGACTATAACCGAAGAGAATTCTCTTTGGAGGTAATACAGTCGGGAATTTGATTGTGAGGTATTCTAGGTCTGTGCAACCAGAGCAAAAACCATGCCACGAGGTTGAAGGAATTGTCAGTAGAGCTCCGAGACAGGAGTGTGTAGAGGCACAGATCTGGGGATGGGTACCAAAACATTTCTGCAGCATTGAAGGTCCCTAAGAACACAATAGCCTCCATTATTCTTAAATGGGAGAAGTTTGGAACTACCAAGACTCTTCCTAGAGCTGGCCTCCCGGCCAAACTGAGCAATTGGGGGAGAAGGGCTTTGGTCAGGGAGGTGACCAAGAACCCAATGGTCACTCTGACAGAACTCCAGAGTTCCTCTGTAGAAATGAGAGAACCTTCCACAAGGACAATCATGCAGCACTCTACCAATCAGGCCTTTATGGTAGAGTAGCCAGACGGAAGCCTCTCCTCAGTAAAAGGCACATGACAGCCCGCTTGGAGGTTTCCAAAATGCACCAAAAGGACTCTCAGACCATGAGTAACAAGATTCTCTGGTCTGTTGAAACCAAGATTGAACTCTTTGGCCTGAATACCAAGTGTCACGTCTGCAGGAAAGCTGGCACCATCCCTACGGTGAAGCATGGTGGTGGCAGCATCATGCTGTGGGGATATTTTTCAGCGGCATGAGCTGGGAGACTAGTCAGGATCGAGGGAGAGATACTTGATGAAAACCTGTTCCAGGGCGTTCAGGACCTCCCACTGGAGCAAAGGATCAACAACCCTAAGCACACAGCCAAGATGCAGGAGAGGCTTCTGGACAGGTCTCTGAATATCCTTGAGGAGCCCAGCCATAGCCCGGACTTGAACCCGATCAAAACATCTCTGGAGAGACCTGAAAATAGCTGTGCAGCGACGCTCCCATCCAACCTAACAGAGCTTGAGAGGATCTGCAGAGAAGAATGGGAGAAACTCCCCAAATACAGGTGTGCCAAGTTTGTAGCGTCATACCCAAGAAGACTCGAGGCTGTAATTGCTGCCAAAAGGTGCTTCAACAAAGTACTGAGTAAAGGGTCTGAATACTTATGTAAATGTTATATTTCAGGTTTAAATGTTGCATATATTTGCAAACATTTCTAAAAACTTTGTCATTATGGGCAGTGCTTAATTTGTAAATCGGGAGGTCTCGGAACACATAGTGGGCGAAGGGGGTCCGGTGGGCTCTGAGGTACCGAAACACATTGAGAAAAAAAGTGTCAAACACAACGTGGCAGCGCAGCAGGCAGAGTAAACAGTCAAGTCGGCTACTGTCTATGGTGCTGAAACGGACAGCACTCTCCAAGGTGCTGATTAATTCAAAGTATTTTAGAGATCAATGCAGTATGCCCATATACTTGAGTATAGCTGCGGGGCTTACACAAGTCCGAATATCTGATATTACACAAGTCTGATTTTCTGATATTACACAAGTCCGAATTTCTGATATTACACAAGTCCGAATTTCTGATATTACACAAGTCTGAATTTCTGATATTACACATCTGAATTTCTGATATTATATTTTGATGACACTGCAGAGGGGGAGTATGCACACATACTCAGCTGTGGGGCTTACACCTGAATTTCATGTACTTTTCAAGGCATCAATGTAGCAGTAGAACAAATATCACAATATCGGAATATAACTTCAAATTAAATAGATCAATGTAGACTACAGTAGAACACACATATGAGAATATATAGGCCTCCTGCCTATGTGATAATATGAAGCACATATTCAGATTACCATCACAGTACAGAATAAGATTGTAAAGAAAAAGAAAATCCTACCTTAGTTTTCAAAACCTTTCACAACAACTCTCTCTATGTCAAGTCCATTTAACTCATGAGAGTCCATTTCTTGCTCAAAGTCATGAGACATTTAGTCCACTTCTAAGGCTGTTCTGGAGACTCTGGCTGTTGTGTCTATTTTTTTCATTTTGAGTGTGAACTATAACCTGGGTGTATTCTTTAGCCTTGTCTACAAGGCTTGCAGCCACCAAAAGCGCCATGTTTTGGGAATGTTCAAAAACCTTTTTGTTGAGTGCTCTTTGTTTGTTTTTTATGTCTGAGGCATAGGATGTTAATTTACTGTACATCCCTCCCACTCTTTTGCTAGTTGAATCCCTCCAGTTGTTTCTAGACCCAAGCTTCCTTCCTTTTTGCATGTTGTACAGCACAACTTTTGATTCTGTGTGACAAGCTAGGGGTTATACGTTTGCTCCTTCTTAAACTGCAAATTGTACCTGCTCCGAGCATCTTCGTTGGTGGATGCCCCCCCCCCCACCACCCACCCAGTTCCCTGTCTCCCTCTGAGTCTGACTCACTAGCAGGCCTACTAGCTAGTGGAGGTGCCGGTGGGGATGCTGAACTGGCAGGATTAGCATCGTCATCAGGATCAGTTTGCCCCTCACTCCTCTCCTCCGGCACTGACAGTTCTCTGGCTCGTTCTGGGTTCTATTCACCATCTCTCTCTGGATTTTTGGACTTGAACATTTTCATCAAACTCGATTGCCTTTTCTTATCCATTTTTTATTTGTCTTTCCCACGATTCAAATTCAGTAGGGAGACAACTAACCTAGGCTACGTAATGTGATTACGTAGGGACCTCTTCTTTAGATGAACACCACTACCAAGACCTGTGTCAAGATCAGTTACTTACCCCACTGGCCCTCCCCATAACCTCTATGTACAAATAAGAGAGCAGGTCTGGAATCAGTGTGGCAGGATAGGATGATTATACAGAATTTTCACTGTTCTTTTACATGATGGTCTTCCTGGGGGGTGGTAGAAATAACGAGGAGGCAACTTGATTTAATGCTGATCACTTTTATTAGAATGTCTACAGTGCGAACAGTAAAACAATTAAAAAATTATGCCATGAGAGGTACCGGATCCAGACAAATAGGTGCCGGAACAAACTATTTCAAATTTGAGAGGTTCCGGATCCTGTTCTGGCACGATCCGGCTCAAATTAAGCACTGATTATGGGGTATTGTGTGTAGAAAACAATTTGATCCATTTTAGAATAAGGTTGTAACGGAACAAAATGTGGAAAAAGTCAAGGGGTCTGAATATTTTCCGAAGGCACTGTATGCTATCATGTGAAAGGGAGACTCTGTCTTTTCCCCTGTTGGCTGACCAAGCTTTCTTTTAGAATAAAGAACATAGTTATTTTGAGAGACCAATCCATTCTAGAGGGTATTTAATTCCCCCTTTGTCTGTCCTGGTGGCATAGAGCTATAGCTTCTTATGAAGAGACTACAGAAGAAGTGCCCTGTTTGAGATTAGAGATAACTCAGGAAGTTCTGTGAGTCACAGACTCTTTTGTGACATAACACCAGGGAGATTACTTTTACATCGCCTATTCCCTGTTTCACCTCCCTCTACCCTGTTTGTGTAAGGCTCAGTTGGTAGAGCAAGGCACATACAACACCAGGGTTCTCTGTTCAATTCCTGTGACCACCCATACGAAACAAAATGAGGCATTTTGGATAAAAGTGTCTGCTAAATGGCATATACTGTATATTCCCTTTTCTCTCCCCAGTGTGTCCATGCCTATACTCTGTGTGAGACACGCGGGGTAGGGGGGACGGGGAGAGTCTGTGTTGTGTTTGTCTCTGCTCGCTGTCTAGAGCTGATGCTGTGTATCACTGTGTGTGACAGCCAGCCCTCTCCTTCTCCCTCTCTCCATCTCTATCTCTCTTTCTCCATTTCTACCTTTCTCCATCTCTCTCGCTCCCTCTTCTTCTTCCTACCCTCTCTCTCTCTCCCCCCTCTCCCTCCTCTCCCTACCCCGTCCATCTCCATCTCTGTGTCTGGTGGTTAGGTGGGTCTCAGCGCTGCCTTTGTAGATGAGTACCACAGCCCCGCTGGAACAGCTAATACAGCAATACCCTCCCCTTGTCCTTGGAGCCTCAGCCCAGCCTTGCTTGGTCAGCACATTCCCCCTGACGGAGCACACTCCTGGGAACCTGAACCCGTCCCCCACCCCCACCTCGGCCAGCCAGCCAGAGTCGCTCGCTGCCAGGGGGATAACAGAGGAAATGGAGCATGGCACACATGCATACGCCCAGCAGCTACATACACATACTGTTCTGTAGGGGCAACCCCCCCTCCCACACACACACGCACACACACACACACACACACACACACACACACACACACACACACACACACACACACACACACACACACACACACACACACACACACACAGGTTTTCACTCAAACACAAAGTAAAAGTGACATTCAAGCAGACAAGTCCACACATACACATACACATTTCTCCACACAAAAACTTGGCAAACACAAGCCCACACAAACACACCCATCAAGACTCTCACACACCTTACCTTGAAGCCACCACACAGTGTCATATCCTATCATATCTGTCCCGAGGGCTGTATTCAGTCACACTGAAATAAGGGCAGTAAAAGGATGTATCAGTAGCATGTGTCTCCAGCAGACTGTACCTTAGGACATATATAGTGCCTGTAAAGCTACATATATCCCCTTATAAAGTGTACACTATTTGTGCCCCCCCCCTAATGTCCTGCTACAGTACTGTGTGTGTGTGTGTGTGTGTGTGTGTGTGTGTGTGTGTGTGTGTGTGTGTGTGTGTGTGTGTGTGTGTGTGTGTGTGTGTGTGTGTGTGTGTGTGTGTGTGTGTGTGTGTGTGTTTGTTTTAAAGGCTTGCACATCTCTGTTACTCCATAGTACCCCCCGATTAACATTTATAACAAAGATGCACAAGGCCCTTTCAAGTGCAGCTTATACCCACATGACTTCAGCTTTCACAGTCATACTGTACATGTCTATAGGGACTAGTGCAGGGATATATACGCTAAGTATGTGTGGAGCTACAACAGAAGAATGCCCTTTCAACTGCAGCTTACCGGTACTCATATTACTTCAGCTTGCACGGTCATATGTGTCCACTGCAAGTGGGTATACTGTATAACGCTAGGTAGGTCTATATAATATAACCCTCCACGGCTCTGAGCGGTAAAGTAGTTCCCTCCTGAGAACTGGGTGGTGGAGGGATAAGGGAGCATCGGTGGGAAGGATTTTGGCTAAGCTGTAAAAGTGGCCTGCTGGCGTATTAGTGTGTAAAGCAAACAGGCCTGCAGCTCTTTAATAGCCGACACTTTGGTCTGTCCCCTGGGCTGGGACACTACCGCCTGCCTGTCTGAATACTGCCTACTGCCTACTGCCTAGCAGTGTGTGTGCTGTGTGTGTGTGTGTGTGTGTGTGTGTGTGTGTGTGTGTGTGTGTGTGTGTGTGTGTGTGTGTGTGTGTGTGTGTGTGTGTGTGTGTGTGTGTGTGTGTGTGTGTGTGTGTGTGTGTGTGTGTGTGTGTGTGTGTGTGTGTGTGTGTGTCAGCTGCACTAAAGCCTGGGATCACAGTCAGTCTGCTGCTACATAAGGTTGACCAAGTGGATGAGTCAAGTGTACTAAAGTAGCTAACATTGTTAATAAATTATGACTTATTTATGGAAGGAACAATGAGGTCCACACTGGAATGCTCTGGGTATGCACACAGGGTGGAAATGTTGGGTATTTGTCTGGACAAGACAGAAATAGATATCATAAATATATTTATGGATGGATATATTCTTTAAAAAAAAAAAATTCTCACTTGTGCTTAATTTTTTTATAACAATTTGTTGTTAATCTCATATGGATACCAATTACACTTTGTCTAAATTCTCTCAACCCTTGACTTTCCAATATATTGTGTTGCATCAGAGACAGATTTATCTGTTACTGATGAGACATAAGTATCTCAATGTACTTGAGCCATTTGACAGAGATACCATTACGTCTGAGTGAGTGTTTGAAGTGGACAGTCCTCTATTGTCTCCCAGTCTCCTCTAACAGCTCTGATTACTGTCTTGGCCATACTCACACACACACAAACACAAACACCCACACACAAACTAGCACATACACAAACACACACAGTCCCCTATCTCCTAGATCCTGGTTGTATGGCCTCCATTACTTTCAGGTGGTCATTTCCACATCAGCAGTGTTGACTTCTGTGTTTGTCTGTGTCTGTATCTGTGATTGATGTGTGACTGGTTCAATGGAGGAGCAAGGCTACCATGGTCTATCTCAAATGGCACCCTATTCCCTATGTAGTGCACTAAATTTGACTGGAACCCTATGAGCCCCGGTCAAAAGTAGTGCACTGGCTACCAGACTAGGAGCTGCTGTGCATTTGGAAAGTATTCAGACCCCTTCACTCTTTCCAAATGTTGTTACATTACAGCCGTATTCTAAAATGGATTAAATAAATACAAATCTTCATCAATCTACACACAATACTCCATAATGACAAAGGGAAAACAGGTTTTTAGACATTTTTGCTCATTTATCAAAAACAGAAATACCTTATTTACCTAAGTATGCAGACCCTTTGCTATGAGACCCGAAATGGAGCTCAGATGCATCATGTTTCCATTGATCATCCTTGAGATGTTTCTACAACTTGATTGTAGTCTACCTGTGGTAAAATCAATTGATTGGACATGATTTGGAAAGGCACACGCCTGTCTATATAAGGTCCCACAGTTGATAGTGCATGTCGGAGCAAAAACCAAGCCATGAGGTCGAAGGAATTGTCCGTAGTACTCCGAAACAGCATTGTGTCGAGGCACAGATCTGGGGATGGGTACCAAAACATTTCTGCAGCATTGAAGGTTCCCAAGAACACAATAGCCTCTGTCCATCATTCTTAAAAGCAAGAAGTTTGGAACCACCAAGACTTTTCCTAGGGCTGGCCTCCCAGCCAAACTGAACAATTGGGGGAGAAGGGCCTTGGTCAGGAGGTGACCAAGAACCCAATGATCACTCTGACAAAGCTCCAGAGTTCCTCTGTGGAGATGGGAGAATAAGGATAACCATCTCTGCAGCACTCCATCAATCAGGCCTTCTTGGTAGAGTGGCCAGCCGGAAGTCACTCCTCAGTAAAAGGCACATGACAGCCTGCTTAGAATTTGCCAATAGGCACCTAAAGGACTCTCAGACCATGAGAAACAAGATTCTCTGATGACACCAAAATTGAACTCTTTGGCTTGAATGCCAAGTGTCACGTCTGGAAGAAACCTGGCACATTCCTACAGTGAAGCATGATGGTGGCAGCATGTTTTTCAGCATCATGGACTGGGAGACTAGTCAGGATCGATGGAAAGATGCACGGAGCAAAGTACAGCGAGATCCTTGATGAAAACCTGCTCCAGAGCGCTTGGGACCTCAGACTGGGGTTAAGGTTCACGAACGACCCTAAGCACACAGCCAAGACAACGCAGGAATATCCTTGAGGAAAAAGTGGAAAAAGTCAAGGGGTCTGAATACTTTCTGAATTCACTGTATGTCGACAGAGGGGGAGGGGATGTATGGCAGCTTCCTGAATCAGTCAGGAATATTAATTTCCCTTGAGAAGGGAATCGGTGTGAGAGGGGGAATCGGTGTGAGGGAAATCGGTGTGAGAGGGGAATCGGTGTGAGAGGGGAATTGGTGTGAGAGGAATCATGTGAGAGGGGAATCAGTGTGAGAGGTGAATCAGTGTCTATTGGAGGTTTTCTGTGAGTGGACACCCAGAATAAATACAGCTAAGGAGGGACAGAGTGGAGTCGGGTGCCTTCGCTCGTTTGAATAAAAAAAAAGTTGTGGTTTGTTTCCATGGCCTTTGGAACATGTGATTGTGAACGAAACACCAGAAGTTTTTAACTCTTTCTATGTTTTTGCTTTTCCCTGTGTGCCTGCGGGCTGGTGTGTGTGTGTGTGTGTGTGTGTGTGTGTGTGTGTGTGTGTGTGTGTGTGTGTGTGTGTGTGTGTGTGTGTGTGTGTGTGTGTGTGTATGTGTGTGTGTGTGTGCGCCTCTGCAGGTGACTCCCAGGGGACATGTGGGGACCCAGGCACCCCGTCACAGGGCAGCAGGGAGGAGAGTGACTTCAGGATCCGCACTAAAGTCCAATTCAGATGCTCTGAGGGTTATGAGCTGATTGGTTCTGCTGAGAGGATGTGCTTTCCCAACGGCACCTGGTCTGGAACACAGCCTTTCTGCAAACGTGAGACAACACACACACACACTTTCCATCCCCCCAACCTCTATGGTCCTTTGAGTCCAACATGTGGCTGTACCATTCCATTTCCAGCCAACGTATCTCTGAGAGTTAGAAAACCCAGCAACACAGTATGCTGTGCTGTGCTTTATCACCCCCTACCCAGCCTCTTCCACCTCCAGCCACCTCCGGCTGTGCACCTCCAGCCTAGAGCTAATTGAATGTGGCAGTGTAGCGGTCTGTGTCCCTCGACATCTCAACACCACAACAGCACTATAGCCTACTGGAGCCACCTCTCGCTGCAGGAGCTCCTATAGCTACCATCACATTACACCCTGAATAAGATGAGACGGGACAAGCCATCACACCAGGAGTACACAGGAACATTACCTCCCTCCTTGTTTGCTGAGAGAAGCATGTAGCTAGTCAACTGTCCACTCTGCTCTGCTCCCCAAACCTCATCTGCATCCCAAATAGCACCCTACTCCTTATGTGGTGCACAACCCACAGGAATCCAGTCAAAAGAAGTGCACTATTTAGGTAATAAGGGTTCCATTTGGGACAGCCCTCCACACCGCTTTACAACACCCTGCTTCCCAGCACCAAGCCAGTACTAATGGTGTGGTTTTCTCTTCCCCTTTTCCTCTCTTCCTCTGCTCCCTCCGACCTCCCACTGTGTGAAAACACTGCTTTAGAAACAATCCCCTCCGTTGCGCAGGAATCATTTCTGAAAGGTGGGAATTGGCAACAGGGAGCTTGGACTGAGATTTAATTGAAGAGGTGTACTCAAACGTATCTCTACTTAACGAACGACTGAGAAATGTGGCAGTCAGGCACCCAGAGACAAATGGCCCAGGTGTCAGACACCCAGGGACAATTGCCCAGGTGACAGCCAGACACCCAGAGACAACCCCAAATGCTTTGTGTGTGTCTCTCTCTCTGTCTGCAGAGGAGAACACGCCTTCCTCCTCAGGCTCCTCTGAACCACCATATCCATCTCCTCTCCAACGTGACAGGATAGCGTTAGTGTCATCTCGAAACGACGGCTTGTCCTCCATGTTCCCTCTGAGCCACTACAGCTCTGCAGTTAAATAGATTTACAGATTGTTAACTTCTCAGCCCCTGAAGGCCCTGCCAGCCAGGTCCTCCACAAGGCTGACTGGGTAACTCTCTCTCTCTCTCTCGCTCCCTTTTCTCTTTCTCTATCTGAATATAGCTTTCTTGTTCTATCTATCTCTTTCTCTCTCTCTGTCTCTCTCTCTCTCTCTCTCTCTCGCTCTCTCTTTCTTTCTCTCTCTGCCCTTTCTCTCATTCTCTCTCTATTTCTATCTCTTTCTCTGCCTCTCTCTTGCTCTCTCTCTCTCATTGTCTCTCTCATTTTTCTCTCCCAGCCCTTCTCAGCTTGTATCTATACTTATTCCATTTGAAGTCCATCATGGAGTCTGTTTTACGTCCCTTTCTCTGTGAAAGAGTGATGTTTCACATTTCTCTCAGCCCAACCCACCCTCGATACCACCCTTATTCCCTCAATAGTAGTGCACAACCCCTAACTCATGACTTAATGACGTTTCTTTGACAGTGGCAATGTGGATTTATTTTATACTCTCACTAAGTACCTCACATATGGAAACATGGTCAAATGTTTCAGGGACACAATCATGGTAAATTGCTTGTTGATTTCCCTAAGCCTCCTTCCATAGCTCTTGAAATCCCACTCTGGACATTGCATAAGTCATATCCACGAGGATCCCTCCAACAATGGCTGCCCTACCATTCCACTCTTACCTAGATGCTAGTCGTTTCTCTCAACTCTTTTGTAAACAGCTTTCAAGTACATATTTCCAGGAAAATGACTGTTATTTGGTTAGACCGAGTGGATGCTATGGGGTTTGAATGCCGGAGTAGGGAAAGGGGCAGTGATTATTTCATGGTAGGGACAAATACTGTACTTAGTATTGACACACAGTATCAGTCCATATGAATTTAATCTTTATTTAAAGTGCATTTAAATCTGCAAAAACAACATTTTGCAGTCTTTATCAGAGATGATTCCATACTGTAGATGCTCAAATCTAACCAATATACAGTATATATTGTAATATATGTACAGTGCATAATGTGATGTAACAACTTCATATGTATTTTGAATTATCACATAAACCCAATCATTCAATCGAACTCTATCTGCATCTCTCTCTCCAGCGGGGCAGTGTGGGAACCCAGGGAGCCCCAGTAACGGCCGTGTGTACAGGCTGGACGGAACTACCTACTCTCACTCGGTCACCTACTCCTGTATGGATGGCTACCTGCTGACCGGCTCCACCACCCGCCAGTGTCTGGCCAATGCCACTTGGTCTGGCACTGCCCCCAACTGCACCAGTAAGCCCTCATAAACCCACCTCACTGCCCCCAGCTGCACCAGTAAGTCTTCATAAACCCATCTCACTGCCCCCAGCTGCACCAAGAAGTCCTCATAAACCCACCTCACTGCCCCCAGCTGCACCAATAAGTCCTCATAAACCCACCTCACTGCCCCCAGCTGCACCAATAAGTCCTCATAAACCCACCTCACTGCCCCCAGCTGCACCAAGAAGTCCTCATAAACCCACCTCACTGCCCCCAGCTGCACCAATAAGTCCTCATAAACCCACCTCACTGCCCCCAGCTGCACCAATAAGTCTTCATAAACCCACCTCACTGCCCCCAGCTGCACCAATAAGTCTTCATAAACCCACCTCACTGCCCCCAGCTGCACCAATAAGTCCTCATAAACCCACCTCACTGCCCCCAGCTGCACCAATAAGTCTTCATAAACCCACCTCACTGCCCCCAGCTGCACCAATAAGTCCTCATAAACCCACCTCACTGCCCCCAGCTGCACCAAGAAGTCCTCATAAACCCACCTCACTGCCCCCAGCTGCACCAATAAGTCCTCATAAACCCACCTCACTGCCCCCAGCTGCACCAAGAAGTCCTCATAAACCCACCTCACTGCCCCCAGCTGCACCAATAAGTCTTCATAAACCCACCTCACTGCCCCCAGCTGCACCAATAAGTCCTCATAAACCCACCTCACTGCCCCCAGCTGCACCAAGAAGTCCTCATAAACCCACCTCACTGCCCCCAGCTGCACCAATAAGTCTTCATAAACCCACCTCACTGCCCCCAGCTGCACCAAGAAGTCCTCATAAACCCACCTCACTGCCCCCAGCTGCACCAATAAGTCTTCATAAACCCACCTCACTGCCCCCAACGGCAACAGATCTGGGACTTGATCCTGCACCAGTCCATGTCATCTTATTCATTATGGTCTGAAATGCCTGAGACGTTTTAGGACTAAGGGCACTGGACTTTTTTGTGTGCTTATTAACAGGGCTGTGTGAAAAATCTTACTGATAACGCCACAATCATTTGGGGGAGATTTCAATACATATAGACAGTAGATATGACTCAGCTAAATGTACACAGATGTATTTCTATGTTCGATTGTGATCTTTCATTTTCATATATTTTTCTCGTAGATGACCTATTTTGATCAGGTCCTATCATAGATAGGGCATAGGACAGAGTTAACAGAGTCAGGCTTAAGACAGAGTTGCATCCCAAATTGCACCCTATTCCCTATATAGTGCGCTACTTTTCACCAAAGTAGTGCACTACACCTCTGGTCAAATGTAGTGCACTATATAGGGGAAAGGGTGTCATTTGGAATGCAACCAAAATCTTGCATCCTCTCCTCATGACAATTCAAAATGCTGCTCCTCTCATCTAGGAAGGGAGAGCTGGTCGAAGTGAGGAAGCTCTTTAAGGTAGCCTGCGGGTTAGGGATTGAGACAGAACGAGGAGGAGTCACACACACAGTGACTTGCGGGTTGAGAGAGAGGAAAGGTCAGAAGAGCTCTGTGCCCCTGCTCCAGCAAGATAAGGAAATCAATCCCTATGTGCCTCTGTTACCTGGTGTACATTACCATACCCTCCTCAGCTCTTCCCACTTCTTCAGATCCTCCTCAGTCGAGTAGACAACACCAGGGAGTCGATGTGATTTAAATCCAGGCCCAGGGGCGAGACAGAGAGAGATAGACAGAGTGAGAGAGATATGGAGAAAAAGAGAGAGATAGAAAGAGAGAAAGAGAGAGAGAGGAAGAGGGAGAAAAAGAGGAGAGTGAGAGAGACTTACTCCACTTCAGGTAGATAATTCCTCTCTACCACACCTGGTAGAGAGGTTCAGATTCAGTTCATTCAGAAATGGATGACTAGATCTATGAACTACTGCCTGTCTGTCTCCATATCCTCACTAGACATACAGACCATACTGGTTCCTCCAGGCCAGGTTCATTGCCTTTGATCGTATGCCATTTAGTGCCCATATTTTTTTTACCGGGCCTGTTTTTATCATTACTTCGCTCTCTTTCCATAGAGACCTTGGTTTACATCCCAAAATGGCACCCTATTCCCTATAGTCATAGTGCTTTGATCAAAAGTATTGCGCTATATAGGGAACAGGGTGCTATTTGGGGAAGCATCCCTTGCCCGTGGCATGTTAAAGTAGGAATGATTGATGCGTCTTTACATGTGTTTATTGAGCAGGCTGAGAAGGGTGATGCATGGTTGCTATCCGGGGGTGGAGTCATATTAGCATTTTGGTCGAGCCATTGTTCACGCCACCAAGACAGTTTTACAAGCTAACGCCTCCGATGATTGATTCTGAAGCATCATTCACACGTTTTTCCACAAAAGACACAAAATGTATGGAAAACTGTGATTCCGGAATTGATATATAAATCAATAGGGGGGGAACTTTTTTTCCAAAATGAAAAAATAAATATGGAAAGTACTTTTGGGGTTTGTTGTGAGCCACATGGGAGTACAGAAGTACTAATGTGTTTATTTGACCTTTTCATCTGAATTCCCAGGTAGACTCTGGAAACATGCAGCGTTCTATATTCTGCTCTCCGCTTTCCTCCCTATACCGCCCCTGTTTGTTCATCCATAGAACAGAAGGGAGTGATAGTTGTAAAAGATCGACAGAATTGATTATGGAAGTTAAACCCAGGAGACCCCTGTATGAGAACACAGCTTCCCCTGCTTACAGCTATTGATTTTCTCCTGTGATAGTGAGATCTATCATTGTGAATTAAAGAGGCGAGGTGGTATCTCCTCAGTGGACATATCTGTTGCTGGCTGCATAAATGGGTAGTTTCAGATGATTTGTGGATTAGGTTTCCCGACGATTGTTGTCACAGCCCGATTCATATCTCACACCGGACCAACAATGGGGCCTAAATCGCATTTCGACCGCCGTCATAGATATCACCATCTATAGCACAAAAGAGCCAAAAAACATAATGGTTTGTTACAGAATAAAGTGTCTTACTGGGAATGTATCTTTTTTGTTATGTGCTTGTTTGCTGCAACCAAGTACTCTGTGTCACTCATTAGTTTCTTTCTCTTTTTTCCCCTTTTTCTTTCTCTTTTTCTCTCTTTCTTTCTTTCTTTCTTTCTTTCCATCACAGTGATAAATTGTGGTGACCCTGGGGTTCCAGCCAATGGGATGAGGTATGGAGAGGACTTTGCTATTGGTCAGAACATCACCTTCCTCTGTGCGCCAGGATACACCATGGAGGCTGACAGCTCAGCCGTGCGCACCTGCACCTCCAACGGTACCTGGAGTGGTATCATGGCATCCTGCAAAGGTGAGGCCTAGCAACACATGTGTAGCATGATGTACTTCATTACCCATAATGCTCTGTGGAACATATCTTAATAACATTCTGGCATCATGACATCCTTCAAAGACAGGGCCCTTTAGAGGGTACTACTTTTAGCTAGAACCCTATGAGCCTTCGGTTTGTTTATTTTAATACTTCAATTTGAGTGTTGGAATATGTGCATCTATACCTTAGAATATAGTTCAATGACTCCCAGTCTCAGGGAGGAAATAATCAAGGTTGGCATTGTCCCATAGTTTCAATACAGATTGGTATAGCTTATTCACAGTAACACTAAACACCTGCTGGTTCCCTTCCCACACTGGTTGCCTGAGCAACAGCAGCCTAGATGTCTTTGTGTCCTGCTAGCAGTCACAGAGGAAGAGTTTAAATACAGGATAGCATTGTGCTTTGGTTTGTTATTGTAATATCCTGTCTTGTTGTTGTTGACACTATATGCCAGGCAGAAAAGGTTTCTCTTCTTCATAAAAAAAGCTTTCTCAACTTGCATAAAATGCTGCTTTGTATTACCATTATCTTGGACAAATTACAATTAACACAGATATGGCCATCCATTTGAACAGGTTAGAGTTGAATCTCTTGGCTCTGTGAGAGAGTGTGTTGTGCATACATATGTAACAGCTGCAGAGTGATATCTTGGTGCAGTGCATTCTTATGATGCACAGTTGGATCTATGAATATGGATGTTAAAGTGTCGGGAAGCAAACTGAAAATGGAAATGGCTGGGTGAAAGTCTGACATTGGCTTTTAACAAACTGAGTACCTAGCTCGTGTGTGTGTGTGTGTGTGTGTGTGTGTGTGTGTGTGTGTG